>NC_056743.1:1757285203-1757422950 GCF_019279795.1 Protopterus annectens
TGTAACCACAGATTTACTGATCTAGTCTCCTCTCCTCCATTCCCCCCATCTAATCAGCTTCTCTCAGATCCCAACTTTCTCCCTTATCTGCTTCACCATAAATCCATCTCCTCATTAGTTTCATAGGATCATAGGAAGTTACTAGGCTATTAACCCTGAGGATATTAAAGCCTAACCAAGAACTTGACCCATGTTCCAACAAGTCAACACCCTATGCCACTGTCCAGCAGGGGCATAGGTGGAATCCCAGGGGTGTATTTTCTGTTCCCCCTAAGAGAGAGAGAGAGAGTTCCTCTCAGATCCAAAATTTCTCCCTTATCTGCTTTACCGTAAATCCATCTAATCAGCTTCTCTCAGATCCAAACTTTTTCCCTTATCTGCCTCACCATAAATCCCTTCCGCCTACATTGTATATTGTCATGATGTCTGAAATCTGATGATCAGAGCTTTCCTTTGAATGGTCTTGGCATCAGTTTCACCCTACCTTAAATGGAGAAGCCAGCTGAACTGCATTTGCAGGCATGTTGCATGCTAGTTTTAACAGATCAACTTTATTTAATGTCTTCAAATCTTTATGCTTTTTAATAATCTGATCGGTATGCACCACATTCCTAAGTCAGGGTATAAAGGTCATAAAATTGGTGTCACATTCATAGAAGAAATCCATTACTGTCTCACTCTTGTAGCATTGGAGAATCAACATCCTGTCTCCCTATTAATGGCTGCCCTCTCCAAAATGTTAGTGACGTTTGCATTTCATTGTCAGCATAACTGAATATTTCAGCTCCACCAGTCAGTCTCTCAGCATGACTTCAGAGTTTAAGTGTAGCACATCACCAGTTCTTTTAAGTGGTCATAGATGCCCTATTCTGAGCTATTGATTTTAGCATCTCTCTTTTCTTGATCTCTGGTAAATCTTTACATTTCTGTAACCTCATCTCCTACTAGTTCAGTTAGACATAGGAGCTGAATATCGCACTTAGTATCAATTGGCATTGCATGAAAGACGTCATTTCTGGTATCTCTGATGATCTTCATGTTCCCACCACCACAGGAGTAATAATACCTCACATGCTCAGCCTTAACAGTACTACATGTGTACTCCAAACTCCGCTTATAACTTTCTAAGGTGCAACATACGTTCAGTGATCTTTCAAGTAACACACTTAGCAATAGGGAAAGCCAAATTAGAGAATATAAAATGTGATAGAGACAAGGGAGAGGTTTAATTATTTTCAAGTGTGGGAACACTACAGAATGTGTAAATGACATCTATAGGAAAGTTTCAGTTCATCATTGGGTAACCTGTTGACAGGTTTATATCCTCTAACTTGCATATAAACAAATTACTCATACCTACATAGGAAGGTCACAGTTTCTAGATAAACCAGCTAAAAATCAGTCAGATTTGTTGTCAGACTTGCTTACATTCAGTTGCAAGAAAGCACAATTGATACCATCACTAGCTGTTAGAAATTAAAAAGTTATTACTTGCACATTTTGAAGTTGTTAGCTACACTACGAAAGAAAATTAAAGATCAAAGTACAAAGTGAAAGGTGAAGTCCCAATCAAAACCGAACTGATGTACTTGTTAGGTTTTGAGAGCTGGATATGTATGCAACACATGCAATGTTAAATGCCAGAACATGGAGAAACTGGTTTCTATGCAGTAACATCATGTGACCTAGAGGATTTCCATTTAAAATATCAGGAGCCCCCCCTAGAACAAGTCTTAAAACATGGAGACGAAATGGCCTAAAAACAGACTTACATATACTAAGTCCAAAATGGCCAAACTTGAATATTGACTTTTCTCAGAGGTATGGTGATCTCCGAGTTGACATATGTAAGTTTTGGGGATGTGGGGGGTGGAGGGGGAAGCCCCGCTGCAAAAAGAGATTTAAAGGAGAAGAGTGATCTTTGAAATTCACCCTTTCCCAGGGTTTCAGTCTTTTTCTTCTTGTCAGCACTTGATATTAATACGACTTATTTACAGCTGGAAGAGATGAGACTGTATGTTTTCAAGAAACACTGAGTGTTTCTGTTAAGCCTTTTGATAATAAATGGCATACAAAACCATACACAGCTGCTGGGTGCTAAACTAGATTTGAAATTCTCATTTTTAGCCTGTAAATGTTCTCACACGCAATTCCTAAACACATTTTATTGTTTAGGTTCAGAGAAAAAGAAAATGCAATTCACTCAGCCAAAGATGTGGTTAAAGAGATTCAGAAAAGTTATGAAATGACAGTATCAGTATTTTGTTAAGGTGTACTTGTGAAAATGATGGTTTGTACAACAGGCTTATGAATAACAAGACAAATATGTTTGGAATGAATTTTAATTTTTATTTAAATAGTTTACTCCAGACCTTCTTCCAGCACAGGATCCCATGAAATTGCCTGTAGCTTCCCTTCCTAATACTGTGGGGTCTTCTACATTCACCTGGGCTACCATCGACTCAAGCAAAGGAGATACGGTTTAATGACTCATCCGAAGGATGGCACATGCACAGGTACAGCAACCCCCTTATGCTGGACTGCAGTATCGCCATTTGATCTACCTCTGTGGGAATTCAATCCACAGCTTTTTCCATCAAAAGTGAGTGCACTACCTGTAGTGACACTGACAATGATAATTTATGTTATGTGACGAGGAGATCAAACAGGTTGCCTGACAGAATCTTTGTGGTTAAAGTCAAAGATCTCACTTCCAAAAAAGTTACCAGTGGTGTGCCACAGGGCTCAGAGTAGGACCATCTCCTATTTGGCATCTATTTCTCAAACCTTCAGGTCTACTCTCCTGGCCTACAGTTATACGTTTGCTGGTAACTGTAACTTAGGTGTTGTTAATCGATCTTCCACTGAATCAAAATTGCTCCAACATGCATTAGACCATGTTAACAATTGGTGAAAGGACAATGGTCTCAAAATAAATGTGAAAATGTAACATAGCTCATGCTGTTAAACAAAACATTTTTCCATACCATACAGGTGACACACCTCTCCAATCAGACACTGTTGTAAGGGATGTACGAACTCTTGTTGACAACTCCTTATTTTACTACCATGCCTCTGCAGTAGTTCATAAGCCTTCTATCTGGCTCATCTAATTTTTAAAGGTATCTCCACCAGATCAAGGAAGTCTTACTTCCCCTTTACTCATACCTCATCAGATCCATTATTGAATATGATGCACCTATTCTCATGTGTTTGTCTAAACATATCACTCAGCTTGAGAGATCTCAGAGATTCAGAGCTAAAAAGATCAGTGGCCTAAAATATCTTAGTTATCATAATAGACTGGCTGTTCCCTCACTCACTCACTCACTCACTCACTCACTCACTCACTCACTCACTCACTCACTCACTCACTCACTCTCTCTCTCTCTCTCTCTATATATATATATATATATATATGGATTCCATACATTTGGTCGAATTACACTTAGTCGAAAATGATTCCAGGCATTTCACTTCACTGAAAGCTCACTTGGTCGAAGTTCATTTGGTCGAAAATGGAATATAACCCCTGCCTCACTGCAGTGCAACCTTGGAGTGAGAATATTAAATAAGGGGGGGTGTAGGGGGCTGTGCTTTCAGCTTTCAGCAAGTGCTGTGCAGTGCAATGCCCGGTATCATTTTCGACTAAGTGTAATTCGACCAAATGTATGGAATCCATATATATATATATATATATATATATATATAGATATAGATATAGATATATATGTGCAGTCGCTTATGTACTTTCAAGGAGATCTGTTTGTGTGTCTGATATTTTGTGCCATGAAAGTACCAATCCTCTTTGATTTCATATTCTTTCAGAGAACAAATGGTACCTCAAATACCCACTTAAACTATCACCAAAAGATAAATAATGTTGACATATGTACATAATCCAACATATAGAATATCCTTACTTTTATCAATTTCTCTCTCCCACAGCTTTCTCTCTAAATATACCATAAGTCTGCTTTTCTCTCAATTTATATTGCATTTCTTGTTTACATTATACTGACTTACCTTTAATTTTTCTATAAACCGGCTTATATTTCTCTGTTACATCATTGTCATATAACTTGTATCAATTCTTATGTTATATATAATTTGATATAATTATTTAAAGTGTAGTTATTTTTTGTATTATTTTTCAAGATTGTAAAATTATTGTTCTTACAATGTTTTGTAATATTTTGGAGCTTTTCTCCTTTGGCTCTGCTGAAAATGGTCTCCTATCTAGTCAGACTTTCCCAGTAATCAAATGTCAATAAATAAATATGCTTCACTTCTGGAACAATTTTCCAATTCATGTCAACAGAGTAGCAGAGTTGCCACTTGTAATGTGAACCTAGATAATGACATGTAAAGTCTTAAATTCTCCATGTCTGTTTTGCATTGCCTTCCTTAAGACGAGGGGGACTTCTGGCTATACTTGTAATGGTATGAAGAATCATTGCCTAGCACCTACCTTTGACCCTATGAATCTCTGAACTTGATTACCTGATGATTCTGAATAGTTTAAAGGGACAATCCCAGCCTTTAAAATTCGGGATGAATTTAAGCTAATCAAAGTAACACCCACTTTAACCACAACTTACTTTCCTGCCCACAGTGTCATTTTACTTTCAAACATCCTGTAAGTCCACAGTTCCAATCTTTTTTTGGTTCCCTGTGTGAGTCAAGGTTTGGTTTTATGTTCCTATCCAATTCCAATTTAGCACTTCTTAGACTGTCATTTTCTATATCTTCACCACATAGCACGTCTTATGTAAATATTATACTTGCCAACCTTTTGATTTGCTTCTCTGAGTATTACATTCACTGAGGTCTGTACATTTCTTTTCTACAGACAAAGGGTGCAACCACTTAACACATTTGCAGCCTTTGATCATGATCTCAATCAAAAAGTGCAGGCATAATGCAAAAGCAAGAGGAATGCTATTCATCCTGCATTCCATTACTAACTTTAGCTTGCACTCACAATTTGTTCTAAGGGTTTGCAGTGCACACACTGCTTTTTATGTATGCATGTATTTATTTTAATGGATCATTACGATTTAATTATAGTCCAGTCTATAGACAGGAGCGATCTATTATCACCACAACAGCAGCTGCATACTGTTACCATCCGTTCCGTTGTCAGCGGGACATTCACAGGTTGAGCAATGTCATCCCTTTGCCCGCACTGTGAAGTTGTGGGACTTTAAAAGTCACATTTTTTGATTTGCGCCAAATTGCCGTGGAAAAGCTAAAAATACTTCCGTTTTTTCCATGGCAATGCAGTTACGTCATCAACCCGGACCTGTAGGCAGAGATATTCTCTGTTAGGTCTGGGTAATGTAAATTGTGCAGAAATTGGCTGCAAGTCTTGAAGGGGCGAGGATTCAACACGGAAGAGCCCTACAAAGGTTACAGCTGTAGACTGGGTTTGTATTAACACTTCTACAGCTGCTAATATTAGGAGGAAAGACTGAGATTTTTCAGCGAAATTGAAGTGTATTAACCCACCAGATGCGCAGTAGCAAGCCCCGCCCAAACCCCGCCTGCGATCATTTTGACTGCACCGCCCACCGTTTGATTGAAAGATGCCACCAAAACACTAGGTAATATAGACCTGCAAACAGATTAGCAAAATTATAAAGAAAATACAGAAAACATACATATATACGTATAACAGTAATTATATGCTTATTGCAAAATACTTATGTACTGTTTGATTGTTAAAGGGGTGTGTTTATATTATGAATTTTGTATCAGTTTTGGCAGAACGTCCGACTACAGTATGTTGTAAAAATCCACTAAGAAACCGTCCACTGTGCTGTGTGCCTGAATCCACTAAGGCAACTATGTTTGCAATAGAATCTAATTTATTAACAAACGACACTGTAAAATGTACAAAACCACGTTAAGCGCTTTCATCTAATCCAATAGACTTCTTCAGAACACATCTATAAAAAACAAGCTGGGTTATAAATACATTTCCAGCCAATAAGTTCCTTTGATTAATCTTCCAATTAATTGTACTCCATGATTTAAGGTGCACAGTACTTAATACTTTCACATAAATATATATAATCATAACATTCATAATCTTATTATAAAAATGCATACGTGGGCAAAACAGAGAGATGTTTAAGAAACAGGATATACGAACATTTTTATTGTATAAAAAAGAAAGAAATGAAAAATGCATTATATAGACACATAGCTATAAGTACAAGTTGTGACACTTTTAAATTTGCAATACTGGAGCAAATAAAAGCTAATCCTTGGGGAGGTAATACTAGCAATAAAATAGGGGAAAAGGAAATTAAATGGCAGATTTTGCAAAATGCTTCTGTATACCTGGGAATAAATGACAATATTTCCATCAAGCCTGTTTTGGCAAGTAAAAATGATTATTATTGGGGATGATAGAACAAAGTGGTTTTATTATATGTATATATTTTAAAATGTTTTTTTAAAATATGCATTTTTATAATAAGATTATGAATGTTATGATTATATATATATTTATGTGAAAATATTAAGTACTGCGGACTTTAAATCATGGAGTACAATTAATTGGAAGATTAATCAAAGGAACTTATTGGTTGGAAATGTATTTATAACCCAGCTTGTTTTTTTATAGATGTGTTCTGAAGAAGTCTATTGGATTAGATGAAAGTGCTTAACGTGGTTTTGTACATTTTACAGTGTCGTTTGTTAATAAATTAGATTATATTGCAAACATAGTTGCCTTAGTGGATTCAGGCACACAGCACAGCGGACGGTTTCTTAGTGGATTTTTATGGTGTGGACTTTCGCTGACTTTTGTAGTACAGTATGTTGTAAGTTAGCAGCCACCCTCCCCCTTTTTAACAATGTATTTTTTGGTTTTGTGTTGAGTAACCTGTTTACACATTTAATGTTCGTTGCTTGTAGTACAGATGGCTTTAAAACTGCAGGGAGGGATTTGAAATTTAATGTTTAAGATGTTTTGGTAAAGGATGTTCTACTGAGCCCAAACTTCGTTCCGACATATATTTATCTTATTTGCATTTTACAAAAACAGATCTTTCTCTGTTTGGCAGGTTGACGGGAGAAAGGATTTCATGTCTCAGATTGTGTGCGTAGTGTAGTTAAGTCGTTTAAGTGTGTTTGTTGATATGAACTCCGTAATTTGTACTCCTCAGCTCCAAACCAGTGAAGGTTTCAGTTCCCTTGTTTAGTGTTATTTGCGTAGAGTTTTCAGGTGACTTAATGAGTAACGGTAATATGGGAGTCTGGTGACAGACAGTAGCTTCCAGGAGCATGCATCCCCTCTAGTTGATGTATGATGTACAGACTGTTAAATCACTTGAATAAACCTAAATACAGAAAACATTATACGTATAAACATATAACAGTAATTATATGTAATGTGAAAACATGTGTATAACCTTTCTGCTACATGACACGGATTTACCATTACATTAGCACTGCGTGTCAATCACGGCACATTGCAGTTGTTAATCTCTGCCCTCCCGCATGTCAATCACGGTGGGCACGCCGATTCCTACACGAACTCGGTGGTAGGTTAATACACTTCAATTTCGCCGATTTTTCTGTTTGCCAGCCAGCCACTGAAGCAGGTAGGAAGCGTGCTAGCCAGCCAGCCATCCAGGAAGCCAGCCAGCCACTGAAGCAGGCAGGGAGCCTACTAGCCAGCCAGCTACTGAAGCAGGCAGGCGGCCTGCTAGCCAGCCAGCCAGTCCAGCAGGCAGGGAGCTTGTTAGACCAGCCAGCCAGCCAGTCCAGTTGACAGGGAGGCTGCTAGCCAGCCAGCCAGTCCAGCAGGCAGGGAGGCTGCTAGCCAGCCACAGTCATCCAGCCAGCCATTGCAGCGGGCAGGAAGCCAGCTAACCCAGTGAAGACTGTGATAGTGGTAAGTACAAGAGTCAATAGTATTTTGTGGTTCTAGTTATTTAAAATGTGAATATTGTGCTTTATTTAAATTTAAGTTTTTAATGTTTAGTTTTTAAAGGTATAAAAAGTGTGTGTGTGTGTAATTATAATTGTTGTGGTTGTTTGGGTATGATTTGGAAGCACTAGTTTTTAAATGCTGAAATGTGTGTATAGAAGTTTTGTATTTCTGGTGAGGGGCAGTCAAAGATAAATGTAGTGTGATACAGTTCTATTGTCTTGGCTTTTTCATGGTAACTTCTGTTTACAGATAGAAAATGTTTAAGGACAGTTTGCACTTTTTTGTGTGGAAATGTGTGCAATTTAATGCTGTTTTCAAGAAGTTAGGATAAACTGTTTGAGTATTTTTTCCTAGTGTTAGTTCTTGCAAATCAATGCGCATGTGGTATAACTCTATCTTTTGAGGGGGAATGTTCATAGGTAACATAGTGCATTTATTATTCTAGTAGGCACATGTTACCAACTTGCCGTAGCTGTTTCAAGATAGTTTCCATTTATAGTTGTAAATGTGTGCATTTTATTTTTTATGCTGTTTTTAATAACGTTAAAATGTCCTGCTTTGCTTATAATGTGAATATGACCATGCTGCTTTTACTTGGGCCTGTTTATTGCATCATTGTGCTGGATAAATTACTGTTAAAGGTTTATTTTTATTTCTATTAATTGCTATGTTTGGCGGTAAAAAGGGTCCATGGGGTCTGCTGTGCATTGTAGTTTATTTTAGATGAACTTGCAAGAAGTACTTTTAAAAGATAACACGTTTGCTTTCTTACTTTTTTCATTTTTTTTTTGGTGGATGCATGTTCAGAAGTTAATGCAGTGCATTTGGGGTTGTGCTAAACATGTCATCATTTCAGGATAGTTTGCTTTTATAAGTAGCAAAGTTTGCATTTTGTTTTTAGTGACGTCTTCAATAAATTTAGAATGTACTGCTTTCATTATAATTTGATTACTGATTACGGCTAGTGCTGATGTTGGAACTGTTTGTTAATAGATCATTGTGCTGTGTAAATTAGTGCTATACATTTATTTCTTTTTTCTTAACTGCTGTGTTCAAAAGGTAAATCATGTCTATGGTGCCTCTGTGCATTCTCATTTTAGAGTGGCTTTTTGGTACAGTGAAAATGTGTTTAACTTTATTTTCTGGAGGGGTGGGGGGAAGGTTCAGTGGTAAAAATAATGCATTTGGCTTTCTACAAGCTGTGTTAATGTCAAGTCTTCAATAGCCAAAATGCCCCCCCCCCTACATTATGTCATTTACTATTTTACCTTTTTAAATGATTTGTAATGTTAATTCTCTACT
Organism: Protopterus annectens; assembly: GCF_019279795.1. Lineage (NCBI taxonomy): Eukaryota > Metazoa > Chordata > Ceratodontiformes > Protopteridae > Protopterus > Protopterus annectens. Next base: position 1,757,294,454 of record NC_056743.1, read on the forward strand.
GCTCCATTCCTCAGGTCTTTCATTTGCCAATGTTTTGACAATTTTCAGATGCCAATGTTTTTCAAGCCAGTTCTTTTGCATACCAGTGTTTCTAGCCAGATCATTTGCATGCCAGTATTTGTAGCCAGATCTTTCAAGTGCCATGGTTTGTATCCATCCATCTAAAACCTCTTTTCCTCATTTTTGCACGTGGGGTCGTCAGGATGCCATTTAACAATGGCAATCATCTAGAGCCAAGGCTAGTTCTTTCATAGGCCTTCGGTGAATCTGTATCAAAGGCCAACATTAGAAACTGCTTCATGTTTCATATGCCAATGTTTTTATGATCGTTATCAGGTATCAGTCTTTTTCAAAACAATTATTTCATGTGCCAGTGTTTCTAGCCAGTTCTTTCATGTGCCAGTGTTTCTAGCCAGGTCATTCGTGCACCGATATGTTACTGCACCCACTAGCACAGTTTTGGTAAATATGTTGCATATCAGGGAGGTACAGATTCAAGAATGAAGAAAGCAGCAGCTTCATCGCAGCCAACCAGCAACAAGAGAATGCGCAAGTGGCAGGATGTTTGAAAAACGGAATTCGACCGGACCAAGAGATGGAGTGATGTAAAAGCATTCTGCAGGTACTGCAAGAAGGAATTTCTAGGATCCACGGTGGAAGAAATGATGCCGCACAACATGAGGCAACTGAAGAATATAAGACTGCTATTCTTCAAGCAAAATCTAGTCACCTGATGACAAAGTGGGCAAGGAACACAAACCTTGAGGGACCAGAACTTAGGATCATTGCAGCAGAAGCCTCTGAGGTGTTCCATGCTGTTAAGCACAATATTTCCTATAACAGTTCGGATTGTGCAGTAAAGTTGAACAGCCAGTTGTACAGAGGCTTGGACATTGCAAAAAAGACTACCTTGCAGAAGAACCAAGGCTGAAGCCATTGCTGAAAATGTTTTGGGCCCGCAGTCATAGGAATGCCTCCTGCATGACGTTCAAAAAGCAGGCACTTCATTTGCAATTTCATTGGATGCTTCCAACAAGGGGAACATAAAATTATTTCCACTTTGTTGTGAGGTATTTTTCTAAAGAAGAAGGGGTGGTGAATGGCCTTTTGGACTTCTATGAAGACCCTGATGAATCTGCTCAGGCTATATCATAGCAGATTTCGATCATTTTGGAAAAGCACTCCTTGCCCTGGAATAGCATTTCAGCATATGGGGCTGATAATAACAGTGTGAACTATGGGAAGAAATCTGGTGTGTTTAGCAGATTAAAAGAAAAGTGCCCATCACTGCAGAAGGCTAACTGTGTTGCCCACATTATACATAATGCAGCCAAAAAAGCTGCAGCACAACTACCGTATGATGTGGAAGTATTTGTGATGAAACTTTTCAGCCATTTCTCAGGTTCTGCCACAAGGGCCAGAGACTTGAAAGACCTCTTTGAGTTTATAAGTTCATAGGTAGATATTGGGCTATCTGCCCAAAGGCATATATTAGCCCAGCCACGTTGTGCGGTATTCACCGCTCCTTTGGTTAGTCCTCTAGGCCCTTGATCTAGCAGCTAGTACCCTTGGCCCCTATCTAGTAGAGCTGTTGGTATGATCCCTGGTGTGAACTTTCTGTTACCCATCCACTCGTCAAGGTTCCTCTTGAAGAGTGATAGTGAGGGGCTCTGTCTTATGTAGGTTGGGACCTTGTTCCATAGCAAGGGAAGTCTTTGCAAAGGGAATCTATCCCTCCAGCATGTTCTGTTCATTGTTGTGCTGAGGTTTATATCCCTAGAGCGTGTAGCTCGAGTGGATTTGGTTTTGCTAAGTTTTGTGGCATGGAATTTGAGAGTCTCTTAAGGAATGTGCCAACAAGGTGATTGTCAATACTGCCAGCCTTTGAAAGAATGAAAATCACCCAGTGATCCAGTCCTATTTCCTCTCCCAGGGAGAAGAGACCCCCCCCCCCCCGACAGATATGGCAGCACTTTTCAGTTAATGAGCATGGGGAGAATGCATTGCCTACACTGCCCCCGTACTATTTGCACTTTCTCACTGCTGTTCTTGTGGATTTCAATGAACATATATGTATATTAGAAAAATCATCACTTACTGCCATGAAAACATTTTCTGTAATGGTCTCTCTCAAGGAAAAACTGCAAACAAGAGCTGAAGGTGCTTTGTTTGGAGGAAAACTCAGGGCACTTATGACCACATTAGACAGCACTTCTGTTAAACTGAGGAGAGACTGTGTTCTTGGAGACAGCAGTCAAGTACTTAGAACAATGGTTTGATTATACTGGAAACAACTACTTGTTTACACTGTGTAAATTATCTTTACCTGACCCTTTGCTTTCATTGACTTAGTGTGACCACTGCCTTGAGTCTGCAGGATGTAGATGAAGACCGTCTTTTCTGGGACTATTTAGCAGTTAGGTCCTTTCTCTAACAGTTAGATTGTCCCCAGGACAAAAGTAGCTGAAGCTTTTCAGAGCAGGGCCTGAGCTGACTGCACTATGTCCGGTAATTGCTAGGGTATTATCTATACCAACATTAAATGCGTTCACAGAAAGAGGTTTTCTTTGGTGAAAAGTAAACGGACAGATGTGCGAAACCAATGTAGTGTGCACTTGTTAAAAGCAGAACTAATGATGACTATAAATTACTGGATGAAATGTAGTAACTTTTATTCAAATACTGTTATCAAACCAGGCCCTCCTTCTGGCCATAAAGTCAAATGCAAAGTACACTTTAAAAAAAAAAAGTAATTTAGTTAATGTATAAGTGTGCAGTATGTAGCTTTGTGTTATTCATTGCTTTAGCTTTAATTTGCGCTATAAAAATACTCTTAATTATATACATTTAGCTTGTGTGCAGTATGTAGATTTTTTTTAGTTTTCTTTCAGAATAGTCATGGTTAGTTTATGAAGAATTTTTTACTTTTTTAAATAAAAAAGTGTCTGTTTAATGAGTAGTGTGTTTTTTTCCTTTAAAGTTTACTTACTGTTACAACTGAGTAATGTGTTTTTGCAGTAATGCTTCACTTCATTTAAATGGTTTGTCAGTTTTCAGTATGCTATAATAACTTCACAATGTTGTACCCAGGGTCTACTTTAGAACAGCGAACGATCAGATGATCGAACGCTGTTGTATCAACCCCTAAACATTGAACCGGCAAAAGAGTACAGCTGGAACAGCGATTTTTTTCCCCAATTTGCTGCAGCTATATTGGAGGACTGTCTGTTTTACTTAAATGCACCTGCAAGCAATGCTTCAGCCCTTTGTTTATGCTTACAAATGAGCATTGCCTTTCCAAGTTGCCGGTTCTGGTTGATCGCGATCACGTCCACTTAACATCATTGAAATGTTGACACACCTCTCAACCTTTTAACCCAAGAAATTGGGACAAAGCTTAAAATAATGGAAGACAAAGGCTAAAAAAATAGGGACAGATTGTAATTGCTGGTGTTAAACTTAGAAAGTTGCAAGAAAAGTAGTATTTGTATTAGTATACATTTTCTTAAGAATATGAGCTCTGAAGCTTAAATCTGTTATTTAGTGACTTCCATCCTCGGTGGTGCAGCAGTTAGCATTGCTGCCTCACAGCAAGAGGTTCTCCGGTTCGATCCTCGGCTGGGGTGCCTTCTGTGCGGAGTCTGCATATCCTCCCTGTGGTCGCGTGGGTTTCCTCTGGGTGCTCCAGTTTCCTCCCACATCCCAAAGACATGCTGTAGGTGGATTGGACAAACTAAATTGGCCCTAGGTGTGAGTGTGTGTGTGCCTTCTGTGGAAGGTTGGGTGCCGGGCTGGCAACTCAACAATGTAAAACTCCACTGCCAATCATGAGTGGACGGTGATCTGCTGTGGCGACCCCTAACCGGGAAAAGCCAGAAGAAGAAGTTACTTCCATCCTCAGTGGATTGCCAAAAATCCACAAATTGTATGAGGAACAGACCAAAAACATGAAGCAAAAATCTAGACATTCTGTGAAATTCTGGACAGTTGAGAAGTATGAATGTTGTTAATGTTCTTTAGTTGTTAATATATTTTAATATTTATTAACTGTACTCTGCATGCCAGTGTTTCTATTAGGGATTCCTGATAAGCTTCCTGTTGTTGGCATTGCTGCCTTTATTACAGGACAGAGAAGAAAAAAAGTGTTTTATTTTTATTTATTTATTCATATGCAGAAAGGTAGAGAGGGTAGATCCAGCTTTCAGTGAAAGAGGCAGTTTGATACTGGTAAAGTTAAAAAACATTTAAGCCTACAGCATTTTCCTGTTCTTCCAGCTAGCACTCCTAAGCCTTATTACAGACTACAAGGTATACATAACACAATGGCAGTAGGATTTTTAATCTAGAATGTCCTGCAATGGAAATATTAATACAGTTTTTGTAATTAGCTATTCATATTTTCAAAACTAACAGAAAACTACATTTTACTGGGGACATTATGTAAGATGCAATGGTGATAGGTCGGAAAATGTACTACCAAGGTGCAGCTGTAGTACACTGTACTAGAGATATTGTTTGCTTGTAGTTATAAAGATAAACATTTTTTCTACATCTGCTTAATACTTTTACAAGCAATTACATGGTGTCAGGTGCAACTTTAGATGATGAAGAAAACTGTCACTGGTATTTGCACTGTAAGATATGTATGTTGAGAGGTATTCAGTGTTGCTTGTATTGCTAATTAAGCACAATTTTTCATATTTCTGCAAATATTTCAATAAATGAACACTCAGACCAGAATTTCTTGAAACACGTAAAGGGTTATGCCTGGCTAACAAAAGACAGATAACTGTGGTATCTGAAATCTCTTTTGTCCCAGCACCAGCACCATTTATCTTTTCAAATCTTAGTGATGGGGTTTGTCAGAAGAGAAATCATTTGGTGAAGGCAACAGATATTCTTAAATCCAGGTTCCCCCTTCTCCCTCACTTCTCCAAAGCAGTCAGTCACTACAGATGCCTCATACTTTGTTTGGGGAGCTGTTCTAGGAGGGAATAAAAGTGCAGGGGGTGTGGGATCAAGGACAGATGCAAGCACATACACATAAAGGAGATGCAAGGCATGCAACTCTCTGAACCAGCTTTGGTCCCTGGTTACAGACAATACCACAGTCATGTAGTACATCAGCAAGCAAGCGAGAATCAGGTTGTACCTCCTATGAAGATTAGCCATGTTAGCTTGGGATACAGCTTCACAGCACAATCTCACTGTATAGGTATCCTACATTCCATCAGAGCAAAAGTGTGCTTCAGACAAGCTGAGAAGGACCAGAGCAAACCCTCATGAATAGAAACTAGATTGAGGGTCTTCCGAGATTTAATCCATCTGTAGGGAGTTTATCAAGTAGCCCCATTTGCCTTCAGTCTGAACAGCCAACTGACAAAATTCAGTTCCAGGACTCTGTACAAGAAGGCCTTGAAAACTGATGTTTTTTTTTTTTTTGACAGGAATGTAACTGCATGCTTTTCTAGCCTTTCTATTAATATCCAGGGTACTTCTGAAAATCCAGAAGGAATCCCCAAGATCATAGTGGTATTTGCATTCTGGCACAGGCAGCCATGGTTTTCCCTTCTTTTGAAAATGGCTAGGGGCAATTACCACTAGCTTCCTCACAGAATGGATCTACTAATACAAGAACATGAGTGTTTGATACACCCTGACATCAATCAACTTCATTTGACTGCCTGGATGATACAGTCTTAAATCTTTTTAGGCACCTGTTTATTGAAGATGTGCAGCAGCTATTAATGGAGGCAAGAAATCTGTTACTAGAAAATCATATATTAACAAATGGAAGAGCCTTTCTAGTTGATGCCACAGTTCTAGTTGTTCTCTAGTTCTATAATTTTTGTGCGAGTTACTATCCTATGGCCTTTCTTATTCCTCTGTCAATATACATTTATTGACTATTTCATCATGTCTGACCAAGAAACTTCCTCTTTCAAAGCAGTCTCATTTCAAAATGATTTTGAACGAGATTTTGCATTAGAGACCTCCAAAAAAAATTGGTGGCTCCTTCTCGGGATCTTAAGTTTGTATCAGAGAAGCCAACACTTGCTCCTTTGGCTGATTTGAGGTTATTAACATGGAAAACAGATTTACTGATTGTTCTGACTTCTGTAAGAAAGATATCTGAGTTGCAAGCTCTTAAGGAGAGTCAATCCTAACTCATTTTCCTTAGAGACAGGATTTGTTTGAGAACTAATTCTTCTTTTATGCCTATAGTTATACCCGAGTTTACTATAAGTCAAACTTTCCATCTCCCTACTTTCTTTCCTGAACATAAACATGAGGAAAAAAGGATACTACATATCTTGGATGTCCACAGATAACTCGGGCACTGTTTTGACAGGACTAAATCTTTCAGATCTTTGGATCAGTTGCTCTTTTCTTGTGATAGTAAGAAGGGACAACTTGAGTCAAAACAGACTATTTCCACATGGTTGCTGAAGACTATTACCATTTGCTATACTCCCCATAACAAAATTATCCCAGGCAGGGTAATGACCCACTCTTCCCAGGACTTGGCTTCTTCATCTATGGCTTCTTAAAAATGGTTGCATTCTAGAAGTATTCTAGAAGCAGCTACTTGGTCCTCTGTACATACTTTTGCAAAGCAATATAAGCTTGATTCCTTCTCTAGGTCCAGATCAGGTTTTGCTAGGAACATTCTCCAAGGGCTCCTGCATTATTCTCCTTCCACCTACCAAAGGTAGTAAGCTATGGCAATCTACCCAGATAGCTAAGGGTATTGCAGCAGTGATCAGTATGATGAACATAGTACAGTCGTGTTAACTTACCATAACAGTAGATGTTCAAATGCTCACTGCTGCAGTAACCACTCCCTCCCTCCATCCTCTTTATTTTTCGTGTGCTTTTTATGCAAGGGTGTGGACATTTATTTTTTATTGCCTCTAGCTTTGCCCTTTTGGGGTTCATATTCCCTCTGTCTGTTGGCAGGAAAGCTCTGAAGGGCTTCGCACCCAGGCTTGTCTTTTAATCAGCTCAGCTCGAGCTGCCTGCCAGTTTGGGTATGTGGGAGGTGTCCTGAAGCTTTGGAAGCTAGCTGTTTGTTATATCCTTGGTAGGAAATAACCCATACAGCTAAGAAAACAAAGGGAAAAGTAGAGAAGAAGATTAGTAATAGTGAAGTTAAAGAAACAAACTGAAATTATTTACCTATGAAGTGAAGGATTTAGTGTAGAAAATTGAACTATGATAACATCACAGCATGATAGAACAATGAGTCCCCAAATTAAGGAGAAACCAGTAGAGTGGGAAGCATCTGATTAGTTGCCGTATGAAGATACTTTGGAGCCTTCAGTCTGAAATCAGTACAAATGTTCGGTTGGAGTTGCACAGCAAGGGAAGGAACAGGAAACTGTGGGTCAACTCTGAAGTAGTCACTGTTGTGGAGTGATAGGCCTGTGAGTTCCCATGTGAAACAGCAGTGTATGACACAGGAAAAAATAATGTCAGTGGCTCAACTGGTAACACACTTGCCTTTACTGCTAGAAAATCAGAAGGCTTGGGCTTCTATCCTCAATGCAGGTGACTGTACAACAATTATCCCACTATTAACTGGGAATCATATACAGCACGAAATGTACAGGCACACAGATCCCTAGATTTTGTAAAAACAAACTCTTTGGATCAGATTGTCAGTATACCAACCAGGGGTGCCACCATACTGGATCTGGTCCTCACAAATATAGGAGAGTGCTGCACACCCCATGTTGTAATGTTTTCTCTGGTAATATCAGACTACAACATAGTCTCCTTTGAATTAAAAATAAAACCTGGAACCCCATTTAACCCTGGAATATTCAGGATCTACTCTAAAGTTAACTGCTTGGTATTAAGTGATAACCTGGCAACATTTCAAGCCCCACATTAAACCTTGAAAATACTGCTGACTACACAAAACTGTTCACAGAAACCATATACAAGAATGCCAATAGCTGCATAGAGGCAGCTGTACACACAGGAAAGAAGTACAGAACTAAAAAACAAGTTGCCCTAGTGGAATCAACATCAGTAGGCTGTATAACACAAGGAAGAATATCATGATGAAAATTAGGAGGTGCAACACCCAACAGGATAAAAGTGTCTCAAACTAAACAAACAATTCAGAGGACAAGTAGTCTATCAAAGCCAAATTTGAGGTAAATTTGACATCCCAGGCCAAAGACAACCACAAGACATTCTTTAGCAATGTCTGCAACTTCGAAGGTCATAAACAATTGTGTGTAAAGCTCATTGAAAATGGAGCCACTTATACTGAGTCAGAAGATATAGCAAACTTACAAGCTGACAAATTCAGCTTCAACTTTACCACCCCCCCAATCTTCCCTCAGGAAATACCACAAAATATAACTCCCTCTTCTGTCACTAGGGAACAGGTCCTTAATGTTGTCTCTAAGGCCAAGAACACTGGATCAATGAGCCCAGACAATATCCCAGGATGCCTTCTAAATAACCTGAAACATGACCTATCAGGCCTACTGGAGCTGCTATTTAACTGTAGCTTCCAAACAGGCTTTATGCCTCATGAATTGGAGAACAGCAACAGTCATCCCTCTGCACAAAAGTGAACCATCTACAGATCCTGCAAACTACACCCATAAGTCTCACTAGTCTTGCATGCAACGCTATGGAAACAATTATAATGGGAATGATCAATACTGACATAGGAAACCTCCAGACACTGCAACCATCTCACTGGGGTTTCATCAAAGGCAGGTCATAACTACTCAACCTGCTGAACTTCTTTGAGAAGGTTACCAAAGCAATGGATGAGGGCAAAATGGTTCACACTGCCTACCTTGACCGGGCCAAGGCATTTGCCACAATACTCCTTCCAAACATTGTTAAACTCAAGAAGTTAGGTACACACCTTTTGTCACTCGGTGGATAGGCATTTGGCTCACAGACACGTTCCAGGAAGTTAGAACTGGGGAGTCCACCTCTACAAAGAGGCCAGTCAGAAGTGGAGTCCCTCAGGGATTGGTCCTGGGACTGCTCTTTTTTGGCATTTACTTCTCAAAAGTCAAGACCAATATCAGTGACCTCTGGCTGACTAAATTTGCAGATGATTGTAAATTAGAAGATGTTATTGAATCTCCCACCCACACAAATGTTCTCCAGGAAGGGCTGACAGAGACAGACAACTGTTGACAGAGCCATGGACTAAAACTAAATGCCAAGAAATGCAGAATAGTATCCTTCAGGAAGTCATCCACCCCTGGCAACTATCATATTGACAACACACCTATAAGAGATGGCCCAGTAGTCAAAGACTTAGGGATAGATGTAGACAGTAATCTAGCATTTGACCATCATATGTCAAAGTAATGAGTAAATCATTCTGTGTTGTGCATCTTGTAAACAAAGGTATGGCATCTAAGTCTAAGGAAGTCATTTTTCCACTGTAGTCAACATTCATCAGACCTGTCAGAGTGCAATGCACCCTTTGGTGTATACTGAAAAAAATATATGAAAAAATATATTGATCTTATTGCTTGCTTCTTGCTTCTTGCCTGGATGGATTCTTGCTAAAATTCAAAGTCTAGTTATATTTGCATTCACAGTCTGTTGCATACAGAAACTTGCAGAATATACACTGATGAGAGAATATACTTTGCAGCACTTGTCTTTAAGAGCAGTAACCAATAACTTTTATAATAAATAAAACTGGACAAACGTTGCAGCTTAAAAGTACTGTTCCAACTTTACTTCTCATATAGTACAGATGATGTGAGAGATATAACATTTACCTTGGGACTTGTGTCCCTACCAAACCTCTCTAACATAGCTGGATTTATACAGCTCTTTATATACTCTTTTTAGTCATGCATAAACATATTTTGGAGAATTGCTTATCCTGTAGAAACAATACTAAACTTCCTTGTTTAACAATGTCTTGTAAGAGACCAGCTTTTCTGACAGTGTGAATATCCTGTAACAGTGTCCTAATGTCCATGTAGAAAAACATATTTTTGAGAAAACACATTGTCAGAGATCAGCTTTTCTGACAGTGTGAACATCCTGTATTTTATTTGGATCTTTGTATAAAAAAATCTGTTCTTATGTCATATCCTGTTTTTCCATGCAGAAAAACATGTCATTGTTCTTTAAAAGCAGATTTTGCATTTTTGTTCTTGCATACATCCTGTTTTGAGTCTGTAAGGGAATAATGTCCATTCTTTAAAAGCAGATTTTGTATTTTTGCTCTTGCATACATCCTGTTTTGAGTCTGTAAGGGAAGAATGTCCATTCAGCAGATTCCTTTTCCAAGCCATGGTCATTTAGTATGACTGCTGATCACATATTACTTAAACTTTGTTTCTGCATTTAAGCAAGCCTTTTCTTTCAGCATATTTACAACATAATTAATTTCAGATTTATATTCATAAAATCTAACAATTCCTTCTGTTTTTAAACATACTCAAAACATTTTATATAGAAAACACAAGAAACAAACCTTTAGTTTGATACAACAAATCAAAATGCAATTTTACATAGTTAATACAATGATATTAAAGTATTACTACCAAAACTGAATGTATTTAACAACTTTTTCTTTTGCAGACCATTCTGTGAAAATATTTTTTATCAGTTATGAGCTGTGTCTGCTTTAACTTGATCAATTTATTCTTTTGCAATCACAGAATTTAATTTATGACTTAGAACTGTTCCATTAACTCTTTGCAACTGTTGAATTAACTATAAGAGACAGTAACCATGTGCTACTGCAAGCATTTATACAATACTGAAAACACACAATTTCAATGTCATTTTAACCATAACATTGTGGTCATGTCTTTGAACTGCCCATTAACATCTTGGTAAAGTACTGAACTGGGCTTAGATAATAAATATTTGAAAGCAATTATTTTACTGGGGTAAAATCAGTGATATTACAACTTGACAAATTACTTTTGAACTTATTACAATGTATCCTGTACAGTATGTATTTACATAGACTGTTTGCTGTTCATGCATTTCAATTTACTAGGTATACTGGACCCACTTTTTTTAAAACATGTTTTTTCACACATATTTATTACTAGACATTTATTTAATTTGTACTGAATTCTTCTGCATTTGTACATACAATGACTATAAAGTACATTTAGTCTAATCTTACAAATTTAATTAAGCAAAATCTTGGAAAATGTTTGTCTCTTTAGAAATATCTAGTGGAATTGACACCATATCCATATGTCCTGTTATTTTAAACTACATACTCAACAATTATTAAAAATAGTCATGCTTTTTATACCAACATTGTTTTGCCAAAAACATATTAAAAATAGTGACCATTCTTGCTATTAGAAACATTTATGCATTTTGCATATCTTTATTCTCTCTTTATAGCTGTAATCAATTTTAAGCCATCTCTTGGGTTGTAAATACAATTTAATTCTAAACAATATAATAATAACCATTATGATAGCTATTAACAACTTGTAAAATATCTTATTCTGTCAGGTTTAATCCAGTTTACCAGTATTTCTAATACACTAATACCTGTTTTTTCCTCTCCCTAAAAGAGTATTGTCAAGAATGAATGAGATATATATTTTTTCTTGTAGCTTTATTTTAGACCCTTATTATTTATTTTTATGTAGCTTTATTTCAGACCCTTGTCACAGTCTGTTTATACAGTCAGTGTAAAACTGAGAAAGTGCCCCTCCCTCTTATACAGTCAGTGTAAAACTGAGAAAGTACCCCTCCCCCTGTAGTACTTCAGCACTGTTTACCTGCCCTATGCTGTGAGAATAGAATCAGCCCAACACTTTGGTTATACATTTATTTTATTAGGTTACTAAATAAAGCTTTCACTGTATATTACCTCTAGTAGGTATTTACACCCTCCTGCACAATTGATTTGAACTGTATGTATACTGTAGCCCATTTGCTGGCTGTACTTGATGCAACTGAGGGGTTTTTTTGTCCTTTTAACATTTACTTGCAAACAGATTATCAGTGACATCTATGCACAATTGTGGCATTTTATAACAATTACTAAATAGTGTTGCTTGTAAACATTTTAACAAGTGTGTTTTAATAACAATGATGCTTTAGAAAAACTCAAGCTACTTGTCTGGCAATCAGTCTTGTTTATCTTATCTTTCCAGCATTTCCTGTAACTATTCATTCAGTCTAGGAAGGTCTGAGCTCACATTTTATACTCTATAAACTATAATTAATTCTTTTGGCATTTTTTCTTTAATGTGATTGTGATTTGCATAACTATGCATTTATACAACATAAATAGACATCATTTTACAATTACCTTACATGGATTTCAGTATTTTTTATTTATTTATTTATTTAACTGTCCTGCCATTAATTTTACAAAAACTGTTTGAATAATACCATCTGTGATTTTATTTATTTTTAAAATTCAGAACTTTAACTGTTTGGTGTTACTATATAATTATAAACAAATTGTAAAAAACAAAATAGATATTAGTTTAACCAACACATTTATATTTATATTATTTATATTTGCTAATGTCTGCCTTTTGCTTTTGTGTATTGTAAACAAATGTACTAAAAACATATTTTTGAGAAAACACATTGTCAGAGATCAGCTTTTCTGACAGTGTGAACATCCTGTATTTTATTTAGATCTTTGTATAAAAATACATCTGTTCTTATGTCATATCCTGTTTTTCCATGCAGAAAAACATGTCATTGTTCTTTAAAAGCAGATTTTGCATTTTTGTTCTTGCATACATCCTGTTTTGAGTCTGTAAGGGAATAACGTCCATTCTTTAAAAGCAGATTTTGCATTTTTGCTCTTGCATACATCCTGTTTTGAGTCTGTAAGGGAAGAATGTCCATTCAGCAGATTCCTTTTCCAAGCCATGGTCATTTAGTATGACTGCTGATCACATATTACTTAAACTTTGTTTCTGCATTTAAGCAAGCCTTTTCTTTCAGCATATTTACAACATAATTAATTTCAGATTTATATTCATAAAATCTAACAATTCCCTCTGTTTTTAAACATACTCAAAACATTTTATATAGAAAACACAAGAAACAAACCTTTAGTTTGATACAACAAATCAAAATGCAATTTTACATAGTTAATACAATGATATTAAAGTATTACTACCAAAACTGAATGTATTTAACAACTTTTTCTTTTGCAGACCATTCTGTGAAAATATTTTTTATCAGTTATGAGCTGTGTCTGCTTTAACTTGATCAATTTATTCTTTTGCAATCACAGAATTTAATTTATGACTTAGAACTGTTCCATTAACTCTTTGCAACTGTTGAATTAACTATAAGAGACAGTAACCATGTGCTACTGCAAGCATTTATACAATACTGAAAACACACAATTTCAATGTCATTTTAACCATAACATTGTGGTCATGTCTTTGAACTGCCCATTAACATCTTGGTAAAGTACTGAACTGGGCTTAGATAATAAATATTTGAAAGCAATTATTTTACTGGGGTAAAATCAGTGATATTACAACTTGACAAATTACTTTTGAACTTATTACAATGTATCCTGTACAGTATGTATTTACATAGACTGTTTGCTGTTCATGCATTTCAATTTACTAGGTATACTGGACCCACTTTTTTAAAACATGTTTTTTCACACATATTTATTACTAGACATTTATTTAATTTGTACTGAATTCTTCTGCATTTGTACATACAATGACTATAAAGTACATTTAGTCTAATCTTACAAATTTAATTAAGCAAAATCTTGGAAAATGTTTGTCTCTTTAGAAATATCTAGTGGAATTGACACCATATCCATATGTCCTGTTATTTTAAACTACATACTCAACAATTATTAAAAATAGTCATGCTTTTTATACCAACATTGTTTTGCCAAAAACATATTAAAAATAGTGACCATTCTTGCTATTAGAAACATTTATGCATTTTGCATATCTTTATTCTCTCTTTATAGCTGTAATCAATTTTAAGCCATCTCTTGGGTTGTAAATACAATTTAATTCTAAACAATATAATAATAACCATTATGATAGCTATTAACAACTTGTAAAATATCTTATTCTGTCAGGTTTAATCCAGTTTACCAGTATTTCTTATACACTAATACCTGTTTTTTCCTCTCCCTAAAAGAGTATTGTCAAGAATGAATGAGATATATATTTTTTCTTGTAGCTTTATTTTAGACCCTTATTATTTATTTTTATGTAGCTTTATTTCAGACCCTTGTCACAGTCTGTTTATACAGTCAGTGTAAAACTGAGAAAGTGCCCCTCCCTCTTATACAGTCAGTGTAAAACTGAGAAAGTACCCCTCCCCCTGTAGTACTTCAGCACTGTTTACCTGCCCTATGCTGTGAGAATAGAATCAGCCCAACACTTTGGTTATACATTTATTTTATTAGGTTACTAAATAAAGCTTTCACTGTATATTACCTCTAGTAGGTATTTACACCCTCCTGCACAATTGATTTGAACTGTATGTATACTGTAGCCCATTTGCTGGCTGTACTTGATGCAACTGAGGGTTTTTTTTGTCCTTTTAACATTTACTTGCAAACAGATTATCAGTGACATCTATGCACAATTGTGGCATTTTATAACAATTACTAAATAGTGTTGCTTGTAAACATTTTAACAAGTGTGTTTTAATAACAATGATGCTTTAGAAAAACTCAAGCTACTTGTCTGGCAATCAGTCTTGTTTATCTTATCTTTCCAGTATTTCCTGTAACTATTCATTCAGTCTAGGAAGGTCTGAGCTCACATTTTATACTCTATAAACTATAATTAATTCTTTTGGCATTTTTCTTTAATGTGATTGTGATTTGCATAACTATGCATTTATACAACATAAATAGACATCATTTTACAATTACCTTACATGGATTTCAGTATTTTTATTTATTTATTTATTTAACTGTCCTGCCATTCATTTTACAAAACCTGTTTGAATAATACCATCTGTGATTTTATTTATTTTTAAAATTCAGAACTTTAACTGTTTGGTGTTACTATATAATTATAAACAAATTGTAAAAAACAAAATAGATATTAGTTTAACCAACACATTTCTATTTATATTATTTATATTTGCTAATGTCTGCCTTTTGCTTTTGTGTATTGTAAACAAATGTACTAAAAACATATTTTTGAGAAAACACATTGTCAGAGATCAGCTTTTCTGACAGTGTGAACATCCTGTATTTTATTTGGATCTTTGTATAAAAATACATCTGTTCTTATGTCATATCCTGTTTTTCCATGCAGAAAAACATGTCATTGTTCTTTAAAAGCAGATTTTGCATTTTTGTTCTTGCATACATCCTGTTTTGAGTCTGTAAGGGAATAACGTCCATTCTTTAAAAGCAGATTTTGTATTTTTGCTCTTGCATACATCCTGTTTTGAGTCTGTAAGGGAAGAATGTCCATTCAGCAGATTCCTTTTCCAAGCCATGGTCATTTAGTATGACTGCTGATCACATATAACTTAAACTTTGTTTCTGCATTTAAGCAAGCCTTTTCTTTCAGCATATTTACAACATAATTAATTTCAGATTTATATTCATAAAATCTAACATATACTAAACCAGACATATCCAACAACTGGAATGTCTACAGAGGTTCTTCACTAAAAAAATACATGGCATGCATGGCATAAGTAACATGTCCTATGCAGACTGCCTCAAGGCCTTATCCCTATATTCTGTCTCCTACAGGCTGTTGAGGGAATATCTATACCTGGCATACAAGGCATTGTCAGATCCCACTCTGATGGACCTCCTGCATATCCAGAAAACAAACAGCACCAGCGTTATCCATTCTAAAGATTTAAACTTAGTCTGTGATATAAATAAGGACCTGTTGGAGAGATAGGTATGTATCCGAGATACTACCCCATCTCTGGAACTGGCTCCCCATCCATATGAAGCAGAGTTCTTCCCAAACCAAATTCAAGTAGAACTTGGACAGCTGGATGGGGAAAAAGAAATTCATCCCTTGTTTGGCTCCTATGTCTCTAATGGGCACAGGCAGCCTGTAAATGGTTCCTCTCCCAGGCTCCTGTTTGAAAATGCTTCATTTCCCATGCCCCTGAATACACTTATCAAGGGTACCAGCAGTTGTCAGAGACTTGGGATGCATGGCTAGGCTTAAAAAGGCCCGTGTGATCATTTGCCTAGTAAACACCTATGAATCTATAAGCTAAAGAGAACATGGCACAGGAGGATATTCTGGAAATTTCTGTAGAATACATACAGGAAATTGTTTACAAAGAATGTGCCCTTAGTTTAGAAGAAAATAATCTAAGGGAAGAGTTGCTTGATTTAGTAGAGATGGATAGACATATTAAGATCAATGAAAGAAACAGATTACAGAAACTCAATAAGACCCAAAATGTTAGAAGTTTGATACAACAAATGAACACTAATCAAGACTGTTCATAGAAATGCATGCAACATAAGAGAAGAAAATATGATGCATTATAGTGCAGTTAAAGTAATAACAGATAAAGTCTTACCAAAAAAAAAAAACTAGGGCAGTAAGGGAAAGGAAGGGTAGAAGTCAAATGCCATCATGGAAGTAGTGAATAAAGAAAACTATAGAGCAACTAAGACAAGAAGTGTCACTGTTAGAAGAGTACCGAAGAGGAACTAAATCAACCAAAAGACTCAAGATAAATGTGATAAAAGCAATGCGCATTATCAGAACAGACTGGGATCTATCATATACTATTGCAAATAATAATAAGCTAAAGATTTCAACACAGGCAGGAAAGTTTGGAAGATATGCAGATAAATATAAAGGAAAAGTACAAAATAAGCAATTTACTGATGACCCCAAACATTTTATAGAGCACTGAGAAACTAGGCAAAAGGAAAGGAATAGAAACATCACAAAAAAATAAATAAATAAAAGAAGAAATAGACTCATTTTGGAGAAATATTTATGTCGATCCCGTGGAACATAAAGATGCTAAATGGATATTAGAAATAAAAGAAAGAAAAAGAAGTTCAAATGTACAGGATATGAAATGGGGTGAAGTAACAACCAGAGAAATTGAAACAAAGTTAAGAAAAGCTCCTAACTGGAAAACCCCATGCCCAGCTTAGGTATCTAACTTCGGGCTAAAAGTACTGACATCTTTACATGAAGATTTAGCTGTGAGTAAGAACTATTTATGTGTGTACCCTGAACAGATGTCAACCTGATTAACAACAGGAAAATTATACTCCTCCTTAAGAGTGAACCTGGAAGATATCCCAAAAACAATAGGCCAATAACTTGCCTACCAACGATGAATAAACAATACACTGGAACTGATACCAACATGGTTTATGGTCATTTAGAGGAAAACTCAATCATAGCAATAGAATACAAGAGTAGCAGAAGAAAGCCATATGAAACAAAGGATTATTTGTTATTAAATTCATTATGTTGAATTGTATAGATTATAGGTTGTATAACTGTCCTCTATATCTCTCATAGGTTCATGGGTAAGTACTAGCCTAGTTGCCCTTGTGGATCATTTTCTTTTTTAAAGCCTAGACAATTTCCTTTACTGAGAATCAAACCCTGTACCTCTTGCATGTAAGGTTATTATCTTTATTAAAACACTGAGAGTAAAAAACAACAAAGTGAGTGCTTTCGGGCTAAACCCTTCATCAGACAAAAGTGCTCTTACAAACATCACATTTTTAAAAAATACTTACACCAATCAGTACTCAGAAAAAACCCGCTTTTTTCTGTGGGTTGTCCTGATACAAACTATTCAATTAATAATTAAAGGCACATATTACTGCTGATGTGTACTCAATAAAATAAAAAAATAAAAAATAATAAAAATGAAAATAAAAATTCAATAGAAAGCACGCCTATTTTTGAGAGTGGGTTTCAGGGGTACCATATCATTCAGCCCTGGTTTAACATGGGCTGTTAGATCTAAAATCCATTGTGATTCTATAGCCTCTGTTTTCAGCCTGATATCACCACCTCTCTTATTGAGAAAAACATTAGCAATCACCCTGAATTTAAAATTATGTGTTGGGTGATCCTTAACATGATTATATAGTGCATTGTGCTCATCATGATTCCTAATGGAGCCTAAATGTTGCAGGATCCTGGTCTTTAACATATTGTTGGTCTTGCCAACATAATATCCTTGACATGATGTACATCCTGCCATATATACCACATTAGTGGTCCTACAGGTAGCTTTCCCCTTAAATGTAAAACTCTTCCCTGTTAACGGATGTATAAAACCTGTCTCCCTATTTATATATTCACAGGCCTTACAACTACCACATGGCACAGTGCCCTGGGACCTAGGTAAGCATGTGACATCATTATTGCCCCTATCTTGACAGAGTATATCCTTCAGATTCTTGTTCCTCTTATAACTAAACTGCGGGACTTCCCCTACTATGTCACTCAGGTTCCTATCACTTGTAATGATATTCCAATTCCTCTTAATGATGTCACATACCCTTGAATGTTACTCCCATAGGTCAAAGTCACTCTAGGTTTCATGTCCTTGTTCCTATCATTATTATTATAGCCATTTTGACTGCTGTCATTACTTTCTGACCTTGTGTCTATACTAAGCCATGGCTTATATTTCCCTTTCCTATTATCACTGCCTCTTATAGCTGCTGCTTCCACTAAGTCATGTCTATATCCCCTATCCTGAAAACACTTCTTCAAATTCACTACCTCCTTCTCAAATTGGTCATCCATCAAACTAAGCCTAGATATCCTGCCCACCTGCCCTTCCACTATGTTGGAAAAGGTGAACCTAGGATGCATACTATCAAAAGAGAGTAAGGAATTCTTCCAACTCTCTTTTCTAAATAGTTTAGAACTAAAACCTTCAGATGTAAGTTCAATAGTAACATCTAAAAAGTCCAGGGCCACACACGAGCTCTTTATATCAAATCTCAGGAAGGAAGTAGTGGAATGCAAAAATTCCACAAAGGAGGTCAGCCTTTGTTCACCTCCCTTCCAAGCAATAAAGATGTCATCCACAAATCGTAGGTAGACCCCTATGTGTTGATTCCAGTCACTGTTGTTTAATACATGTTGTTTTTCCCAATAAGAGAGAACTAAATTAGCATAGGAATTAGCACAGGGGGTTCCCATAGCTACCCCCTGTGCTTGCCTATACATTGTGTCATTGCTCAAGAAAACATTGTTCTCCAGAACTAATTTCAATGACTCCTCTATGAGAAAAAGTTCTCTCTCTGCAACACCCATGTCCCTTAGAATCCCTACACAGGCCAATATTCCATACTCATTACCTATCACTGTGAATAAACTATGTACATCTAAACTTACTAACATAATCCCTTCCTGTCTGCCTTCCCTATTCATCTCACCCAAGATCTTTAGGAAGTGTGCAGTATCCTTCAAAACATATCATATGATGAATCCAGTAGAAATTAAGAACATCATAAGTAAGGTACATGTACGTGTAGAATGGCTATTTGCTAACATGTACATAACACAGGACCTTAAAGATTTTTTTCATGTAGATAAACCAGTCATTCCAGTGTTCAAGGCTCTACCCAAAGTACACAAGTCACTGATTGACCCACCACTTAGACCTATAGTGTCGGGTAGGGGCTGGGTCACTGAGAATTTATCTATATGTCTGGAATGCACACTTAGACCCTACGTTGATCTCATGGATAATGTTTTGAAGGAGAGAGGTTCTAGAGACAAAGTATTGTCTCTGACTTCCATGACTAAATCATGTTAAGGATCACCCAACACATAATTTTAAATTCAGGGAAAGGGAAATATAAGCCATGGCTTAGTATAGATACAAGGTCAGAAAGTAATGACAGCAGTCAAAATGGCTATAATAATAATGATAGGAACAAGGACATGAAACCTAGAGTGACTTTGACCTATGGGAGTAACATTCAAGGGGTATGTGACATCATTAAGAGGAATTGGAATATCATTACAAGTGATAGGAACCTGAGTGACATAGTAGGGGAAGTCCCGCAGTTTAGTTATAAGAGGAACAAGAATCTGAAGGATATACTCTGTCAAGATAGGGGCAATAATGATGTCACATGCTTACCTAGGTCCCAGGGCACTGTGCCATGTGGTAGTTGTAAGGCCTGTGAATATATAAATAGGGAGACAGTTTTTATACATCCGTTAACAGGGAAGAGTTTTACATTTAAGGAAAGCTACCTGTAGGACCACTAATGTGGTATATATGGCAGGATGTACATCATGTCAAGGATATTATGTTGGCAAGACCAACAATATGTTAAAGACCAGGATCCTGCAACATTTAGGCTCCATTAGGAATCGTGATGAGCACAATGCACTATATAATCATGTTAAGGATCACCCAACACATAATTTTAAATTCAGGGTGATTGCTAATGTTTTTCTCAATAAGAGAGGTGGTGATATTAGGCTGAAAACAGAGGCTATAGAATCACAATGGATTTTAGATCTAACAGCCCATGTTAAACCAGGGCTGAATGATATGGTACCCCTGAAACCCACTCTCAAAAATAGGCGTGCTTTTTATTGAATTTTTATTTTCATTTTTATTATTTTTTATTTTTTTATTTTATTGAGTACACATCAGCAGTAATATGTGCCTTTAATTATTAATTGAATAGTAAAAAAAAAGTAAAAAATATAGTAATAAAACTTCCGACTCTGCCACGTAACAATTTTTGACTTTTTATTGTTTAAAATAGAACAGAAGGTAAGCGCTTTCGCGTATGCTACCATACGCTTCATCAGACAATTTAATAATGTTAATACCAGTAAATTTATAGGGAGGCTTAGCCTATCAGCAGATAAATTAAATTAGTCAATTAACCACAGTGAAAACACATTTAAAGACACATCTAAAAAACTGGACTAAAACATTAAATATTTAAAAAGGAAGCTGCAATTGTAAACAAATTGACTCAGTGAATTAAAAACAATCAAAAGTGGAACATCGTATATATGTCAAAATTCATACCAAAGTTAAAAACACATATAAATGTAATAAATAAATAAATAGATAAATAATAGCATATATTTTACGTAATGTTTCAGGGAAAGCTCGTTTCAATAAACATTGCAGCATAATAACTAACTCTTAAACGAAGTATAAAGCTATAAATGCAGACATATTCAATGGTTCATCAAAGGCCATATTGGCATTTCTTAGCTAAAGATGTGTTATAGAGTGTAACCACGCCTAATATTTATATAGAAAAACTTCAGCATTTAAACCAATTGAAAAAACTTTTAAGGCTGTGCAGTTCTTTTAAAATGCATTGATATAGCTATAATTTGTACGACTCTGGAGCTTGAGATTAATTCCAATAATATATGCTAAAATGTAAATAATTTAAATATTGAATGTATGTGTAGATATAAAACTTGTTATCAAGAACATCGTATAAATAGATAGAAAAATATATAAATACTCTAAAAATGTATAGATTTAAATATAGTGCAAATATATTTTGTATAAGTTAAAAAATGTATAAATATGTATATATGAATATGAATAATAAATATAAATAACTGTAGAGTACAAATATATGTAAATATAAATATAAAATTTGAATTTAATGTCCATTATAAATATCTTTAAAAACGCCTTTTATGCATGAAGTAATGAACTTCGAATAAAAGCAAAACAGCTGTATGTGTGTCAGTATAAAAACAGACTAAAAAATAGGCATGTTGTAAACAAAATTCCAAGTGAAAAATACATGTTATTCATTATTTAACTATGAATACTAAATGGAGACTACTGAACAAAATTGTCATTTCAGGTTAAATTCATCTTCGATTATTTAGAAAAGATCTAATGCTGATATAATTGTTCAGACCTGGCGAATAGTGGCCCCTTAGTCTAAGTATCCATTTAAGTTCATTTAGTTCTAAAAGGTTTGGATAATCACCACCTCGTTCTGTTACTTCTACCACTTGCAGCACTCTAAACACAAAAGAGTGCGATGGATTCAAAATCACATGTTTAGCCAAAGCATTCAGCTCATTTTTCTTCCTTATATCATATTGATGGTTATATATCCTGTTCTTAAGTTTCCTTTTTGTGAGGCCTATATAGAATGCATTGCAATGTTCACATGTGGCTAGGTAGACTAGACCCGAGGTGTTGCAATTTGCTCTAAACCTGGGTGTAAAAGTAAAGTTAAGTTCTGGATGCATAAAAACTTGGTTTTTGGTAATGAATTTACAATAATTACAGCTGTAACAGGGGTAGGTTCCAGGAAGTTCATTGTTGTTTGAATGAATGTGAAGTAATCTTGGCTTTATGTCACATAACAAAGACTTTAGGTTCTGGTTACTCCTATAGACCATGTGTGGAGAGTGACCTACTATACTTTTAGTAGGTTCATCCAACGTTAAAACTCTCCAATTATTAGCTAAAATTCTTTTAATGTTCATGAAGTCATTAGTATATGTTGTGATAAATGAAACTCTTTCAGTATGATTGAATTTGTGATTAATGTTGGTGAAATTGATAGCCTGGTAGTTAGTTCTGACTTCATGTGAAGTCAGAGGTTCTAGAGACAAAGTATTGTCTCTGACTTCCATGACTAAATCATGTTAAGGATCACCCAACACATAATTTTAAATTCAGGGTGATTGCTAATGTTTTTCTCAATAAGAGAGGTGGTGATATTAGGCTGAAAACAGAGGCTATAGAATCACAATGGATTTTAGATCTAACAGCCCATGTTAAACCAGGGCTGAATGATATGGTACCCCTGAAACCCACTCTCAAAAATAGGCGTGCTTTTTATTGAATTTTTATTTTCATTTTTATTATTTTTTATTTTTTTATTTTATTGAGTACACATCAGCAGTAATATGTGCCTTTAATTATTAATTGAATAGTTTGTATCAGGACAACCCACAGAAAAAGGCGGGTTTTTTCTGAGTACTGATTGGTGTAAGTATTTTTTAAAAATGTGATGTTTGTAAGAGCACTTTTGTCTGATGAAGGGTTTAGCCCGAAAGCGCTCACTTTGTTGGTTTTTACTCTCAGTGTTTTAATAAATATTTATTGTGTTCGTACAGCAGCAGTTCCCAGTGATTTTCTTATTTTGTATTTGTTGATAATTGGAAGCACTGGGATTAGGCTAAGCACTAGCTTTCTTCTTGGAAGGTTATTATCTTAGCCATTAGAATCTAAGTACGACATGAATAGACTGCAAAAAAGCATTTGAAGCATCATCCCACATTCATGGATAAAAGAGTGCTTACAAATGTGTAAGATACACCCTACACTGATCAGTTACATTATAGTGACTATGAAGCTGTGGCTGTGATGGTGCACCTCATAGCAAGAAGTTCTCCAGTTCGATTCTCGACTGGGGTGCCTTCTGTGTGGAGTCTGCATGTCCTCCCTGTGTTCCTGTGGGTTTTCTCCAGTTGTTCCGGTTTCCTCCCACATTCCAAAGACATGCAGTAGGTGAATTGCACACTCTAAATTAACTGTAGGTGCAAGTGAGTGGCACAGATGAAATACTGCAGCAGGGCTAGCCACCTGGCGGTGTAAACTTTGGCTTAAGATGAACACCATGGGGAAAAAGGGGTTAAGGATGTATGGACTATGAAGCAGTGGCAAACCATTTTGAAGCTAAGCCATGATAAAGGACAAATTATTATCCCATGGATAAAAATTGAAAGGGGGGAAATTCTACTGTGACTCTGTCACTGCTGCTCTTTTGTCTTGCCCTTAACTCATTATTTAACAGATTATGTCATGGTTAAAACTTGACTCTCAGAAAACAACAAACTGTAAAGACTTTTTTTTTGTGGATGATTTAAAACTGTATATCTCATCAGATGAGGAACTGAAAGCACAACTACAAGTGTTCAAATTTTTTCAGATTACATAAGAATGTCATTTGGTCTTGACTTCTTCTTCTTCTTTCAGATTTTCTCGGTTAGGAGTCACCACAGCAGATCACCTGTCCGCTCATGATTGGCAGTGGAGTTTTACAGTGTTGAGTTGCCAGCCCGGCACCCAGCCTTCCACAAAAGGCACACAAATGCATGCACTCACACCTAGGGCCAATTTAGAGTGTCCAATCCACCTACAGCATGTCTTTGGGATGTGGGAGGAAACCGGAGCACCCAGAGGAAACACACAACCACAGGGAGGACATGCAGACTCCGCACAGAAGGCACCCCAGCCGAGGATCGAACCGGAGAACCTCTTCCTGTGAGGCGGCAACGCTAACCGCTGCACCACCGTGGCCACCTGTCATTTGATCTTGACAAATGTGCAAAAGCAACCTTTAAAGCATGAAAGCTGCTGCAGCAAGAAAACATCAGTCTGGGACATGAACATCATATAAAGGAACTGAGCAGGAGGGAATGTATTAATATTTGGGAATTGATGAAGGATCAACTATAAAACATGAACAAATATGAATAAAAATAGTAAGGAGTATTTTAGAAAGCTAAAATTAATACTGAAAACAGCACTGACATCAAGGAACAAAATCAGAGATATAAACCAATTTGCTCTTCCTGTTCTAACTTACAGTTTTGGGGCAAAAGTGTGTGTGTGTGTGTGTGTGTGTGTGTGTGTGTGTGTGTGTGTGTGTGTGTGTGTGTGTGTGTGTGTGTGTGTGTGTGTGTGAGAAAGACACCCTTTTGACAAAAAAGAGAGAGACGGGGAGTGTATGTGTAAATGCATGAAAAAAATGCCAGAAAAATTTTTGAAGTTCACATCTGCCTCTACAAAACAAGTATGACACCAGTTTCTGAATTCAGTTGCTCATTTCTCAACAAACCAGTTTCCCTTTTCCTGTACACCTTAATTTAATAACACTTTCTGCCCAATATCACTGCACCTCATCTATCCATGCAAAGTTACTTCATGAGAGCATTCAGAAAATATTTAACAGCAGCCAAAATGCACTTTTTAACTCTTTAATATTCAGACGTCTAACAGTACAAAAGTGTTTTGGCTGTTGTGCAATTCACTCTTTGTAGTAAAGACAAGCACAATAAGCAAGAAAACCAGGAATTAAGTGATGGAAGCCACAGACACTCCAGTAACTGAAACAAAACACTTTATTGAGCGCTTTCGTCTCGGTGTTAACAGACTTCTTCAGAATTCTGAATTCTGAAGAAGTCTACATCGAGATGAATGCGCTCAATAAAGTGCAATACACTCTTTGTCAATGGGCTTAGCTTCTTTTTCTGTTTCAGATGGGACAGATTAACATGGTGATTCAAACTCATGAGGTCCATAATCATAGTTCACATGTATATATACAGTTTTCAGTCAGATCTGACAGTACCAGATATGCCAACAACTATAGGTTGTTTATGCTTTTGTTTTTAATTCTTAGAAAGTCAGTCTGAAAATGAGTTCAAGTTTTGTTGATAGGTACTTCTGACAAAAAAAAAATTGCTAAAGTCTTCCAATCTTTCTTTAACAGTTTTTGAGGTACATTTTGACACTGAGTCTGAATTTTATGTATATGTGGGGGTGGGGTGTGTGTGTGTGTGTGTGTGTGTGTGTGTGTGTGTGTGTGTGTGTGTGTGTGTGAGAGAGAGAGAGAGAGAGAGAGAAAATGAGACGAGAAAGACAAAATAAAAGGGGAGATCACACTACTTACTGCCTGACACTGACAGCCTAGGTGATATTTTCTTCAGTACCGCGATTAAATGATAGCAAATATATTACTTTACATACATAGTTTTCAGGCAAATGACTTCCCTCAACAAAAATTACATATCCTACATGTAATGGACCTTCCTCAGGTGGAGAGGCCATTCGCCTGTGGTATCAGGCCTCACCGTACCCCATCCCCTTTGGTGGCATGTTACTTCTTTTAAGGCCCATTCTTTCATGTCTTATTGCTTGCTAGTTAGCTAAATGGAGGCAACTGGAAAGACCACATTTAAAAAAAAAAGAGCTGAGAATAAAAGTTCCAGCTATGAATAAACAGCAAACAGTCCTGGATAAGGAGCCCCTTCAGAATGATTAATATGAATGTTTTATATGTTTATATATGCATTTAAATATGTTTATTTTGTTTTAAATGATGAATAGAATACTATTTTTATGTTTTCTGTGTTCTATTCAGCGTTTTATATATTTTATTTGTTGCAACAGGTGATGATATTGTAACAACTTTGATTGGTTGTTTTGTATTGATGAGTGTATTTAAATGGAGTGTTGTAGAGTGTAACTGTTTTGAAGTCTGAGGAAGCATTTGGGAGAATGTGAAAGTGCTTACTGATACTGCAGTCAATAAAAGAGTTTTTTGAATCGGCCATAGTGAGCCTCATCTGTTTTGTTTCTTCAAAAGTTCCAGCTATACATACTGTTAGCCAAACAATGGTGCAGTCCACAATCTCTTCCTGGGAACCTCATCAATGGCAGCTTCTGGTGAGATCTCGGAAGAGCAAGGGCCACCCAATGGGGCTTCCTGAGGCTCTGGGTCTCTACGCTTGGTCAGGATGTGTGAGGCAGAAGCAGACACAGGCGCTTTAGGGGAGGAGAAAGCCAGACCTGAGGTCAAGGATGTCTTAGGAGGCATGACTCTCCTCATGGCATTAAAAGCACCTCTACTCCAATGCGAGGGAACTGACAGATCCAAGGAAACCATCGATACCCCCGGCACTGGAACAGCGGGCTCCAAACCAGAGGTAGGAGCTGAGCTCATCTGAGCCAAAGCCCCA
Organism: Protopterus annectens; assembly: GCF_019279795.1. Classification (NCBI taxonomy): domain Eukaryota; kingdom Metazoa; phylum Chordata; order Ceratodontiformes; family Protopteridae; genus Protopterus; species Protopterus annectens. The sequence continues at coordinate 1,757,321,162 of NC_056743.1, forward strand.
ATAGGCAGACTCGGAACCAACAAGTCAGTCTGATTATCTTCCCCAGACCCGACCAGAGAGTGTCAGCTCCTAGAATCCTCGATCAGCACCGAGGATGTCAGAGTGAAAGGAGCCGAAGACACTGGAGCAGGCATTGGCTCCAAGGGCTCCAGAATCAACAGGTCCGACTCCTCTGGCTCCCAAGGACCAGCATGGCTCGGAGGAGGAACAGTTTGAACTGGTGTAAGGGTCTTCGGCTCCAAAGCCGTTTGGTCAAAGCCGACAAAATTTTTGCCAAGGCCGGTGCCAGAAACAGCTTCTGCACCACACGATCCACATAGAGATCAGAAAGGCTGATAGAGGAGCGAGATGAGTGCACCGAAGGTAGTACCGATTGTAATAATGGACTCTTAGGAGTTTCGGATACTGGTTCCAAGACTGGGGACCGGCTCCGAAAAGAAAAGTCTGTCGGTTCCAATGGCAGTGGAGCCGAAGTCAAAGATTTTTTCAATTTCTTTGAGTCAGAAGTCTTAGAAGACTTTGAGGACTTGCTGGATCCATCTTGGTCACTCAAAGCTTCTTGGAAGGACGGTTTCAACAAATCTCTGTCTATTAATTTTCTTTTCCTTTCCTGTAGGACCCTGGAGGAGAAGGAATGGCATATAGAACAGCTATTCTGCAAGTACAGGGCTCCTAGACAGTAGACACAATTTACATGGCTGTCTGTTACAGACATCTTTTGGAAACACTGGGCACTTTTTGGAACCTGACTTAGGATGCTTCTCTTGGTCAGCCATTGTAATGTCAGAGAGAAAATTACTGTCACCACAAAAGTTTCTAAACAGTAATTATCCACAAAAGCCTTAAATAAAATCAGGCTAAGTCAGACGCACTCAGTTATGCTAATGTAAATATTACAGTAACAGGAAAGGGTAAATTACCGTCACCACAAAGTGTCTAAAAAGCAAAATATGATTAGACTATGCAAAGAAAAAGAGCATAGCTGCTATAAGACACAACACACTTGTCTAAAATATTCTAAGGAATAGCTATATCAGACAAAATTACTGTTAACTACAAAAACTTCAACAGTAATTATTAAATTTAAACTTTTTGTAAAAATATTTAAGGCTAAACACACCACCCAGCAAATAATATAAACTAACTATTTAGTATAAAATATGACAAAAGGTCACTGACTAAACACGCTATAGTAATTAGAAAAGGTTTTTGTTTTAAACTAGGCCTAAAATAAGAGGCCAATAGAATTTTAAGCACACTAAGGGAAGGGGCTAAAAAGTAGGAACACGCACCAAAAAGCTGTAAGAGCTTTATAATACTATTTAAATTAGTTAAACTATCTAAATATCAATATAAGTAAGTAAGGAAGTAGAAAAAAAGCAGTTTTACTGGCCCAAGCTAATGCAGAACATCCGATCTGTTGCAGCGGCAAACTAGATCTGAGGTAACTCTAGGTGCATTATGGGATAGGGACTTGGCCTCGAGCTATTTGAAGACCTTGTGCTTTGCAATTGGTCAACTCGGAGCTGAGGGATTGGCTCCAAACTCATCAGTAAAGAATGAATGGCAAGATAGAACAACTTCACATATATTGTTAGCCAAACAATGGTGCAGTCATCGGAGATGTCAACAATGTGAGATGCCCCTAGAATACAGAGTGCATGACATGGGAGTGAGGAAGAGACAGAGAAGAACTATTTAGTTTTGTGAGCTGTACTTCCATTTATTTTGCTGCAAGAGTCTGTCACAGGACAAGGGTGCTGGGTACAATTCTGATCCTATTCTTCTCATGTAAGAGGGAAGCTTGGTCTGCAGATCTAGGGCCCAATTTGCCTTATGTTTGGACCAATAAGACTTGTGTCCTGCCTGGCTTGTGGTACATAGGGATGGAGCACTGTCTGCAACCCATATGTATTGGGGTTCAATTATTGGACCCAGTACTTCATGAGCTAGGCAGGTGGGAGGGATGAAGTTTCTTGGCTCACTCACCTCTCCCAGAGTGGTGGGGAAGGGTGTGCTCACTGAAGGGCACACTGGGCAATGTAATCTCCATGGCATAGACAAGAGATGTCACTGATCATGCTTTAGGAGGTGCAGGGCTGCTTGAAATGTCCCTTGTAGAAGTGAGGGAACATCTTCTGCCATCAGTCCATGCATGCCCCTCCCCTGGCACTTCACTGGGTTCTCACAGAGAGTTAGGAAATAAAATGAAAACTTCAAACTCTTTTTTTTCAACAAACATCTTTATTAAATTTTCACATTTTCACATATGCCATAGGCAATCTTCCATTTACATAAATGAAAAACAAAATTACACCACTTTAGTTGAAAACATTATACATCAGACACAATTGAAACAACTGTAGCTGCAAACATTATACATCACTTATAATCTATCCAGTCACTGTTAGTTAAGCATCATATGGCTCATTCAAATCCTGCCTCTTAAACCTCATTCCTTCTCTTCATATATTGTTCTCACAATTCACATTTTTCCTATGCGTTTGGTCCTTCCCTTTTCTAAAGATCCCAATTTCATTTGTTTTATCTCTGTTGCTATATTCTTCTAGTAAAGTCAGTCTAGACTTTTATTTCCATTTTCTAGTAATTGCTTTTTTGGCAGCCACCATAATTAGACTCAGCAAGGCCTGAATTTGTCTAGGCAATTCCGATTCTGTATCTTAGCTCAACAAAATCATCTTCCCAGTCAATCCAATCTGCTCACCCAACATCTCTAACAGAACAGTCTGCAGCGAATTCCTAAAGTCCAGCTCATTACACTCCCAAAATATATGTTCCCAGCTACCTCCTTCTTGCCCATCACACCTCCAACATTTGCTATCCACCTGACGAAGAATTCTTTGGAGTTTACTTGGGGTATAAAAATACCTATGTAAACACTTCCAGGCAAAGATCCTAAATCTTCTAGACTTTCTTGCATATTTGGGAGATACACATATATCCCTCCATTGTCTCTTTGTGAATTGCTTAGCCAGTCTCCCTTCCCAATCTTTTCTAAACTCCTCAGATTGATTCTTATAATTTTCATGCAATATTTTATAAGCTTTACTAATTATTTCTTTTTGAAGAGCAGCTTCTGTTCTAGATTCTATCAAAAACTCTATCAGTACTGGTCTTTCATTCAAGAGTCCCATATTTCTCTCTCTTCCTATACTCTGATATCAATCCTTGATAGGGAAGGCAATCTCTAACCTGCAATCGAAATAAATTGTTGGCCTCTTCCCATTCTATTGCCTTTCCCTCTCTAGTTATTTGCTCCCAATACCTTGGTTCCTTTGCCAGTTTTCTCCAAGAAATCACAGCCCCCACTTGCCTATTATCTGTATCCCTAACCACAGTCATCCCTATTGTCAAAATCTCTTTTTCTCCATTTGCATGCTGGTTTAGACCTTAGAATAGTCCCTGCTATTTTATGAATATAATACTCTGTATGATTTTTGTTGTTCTCCTTAAGAGTCTGCATCAAAAATCCCAATCTATCCTTATTTCTTGAGCTTTCTCCCTGTATCATCATCATCTCTTTCCAATTTGAACTATATTTTTCTGCTTGTGCTATGTATAAGAGCCTTAACTGTGTTGCTCTAAAATACCCCCTTAAATTGGGTAATCCTAGTCTGCCTTGTTCTACTGGAAGAATCAGCACATCCCACTTGACCCTTGATGTCTTCCCTTCCCAGATAAAATCCTTCAACTTTTTTAATTGCTATCCACAGCTTTTACTCTGGTTGATAAAAGTATACCTGAGCTCTGTATAAGACTAAAGGCACTATAAACATTTCAGTGGGTTGTATCTTAATATTCATAACCATATAACAAAGCTTTCAGTTTCTCAATTTTTGTATTATCTTCTGTTTAGTCTCTTCCCACATATCCTTAGCTGCCACAACAAAGTAATTTCTAATCCATACTCCTAAATACTTCATTTTATCATGTCGCCATAAATATGAATATTGCTGGACCAATTCATGTGCGGGTACATAGTTTACTGCTATTGCCTTTATTTTAGCTTCATTCATTTTGTATCCCGAGAAGATCTGAAACTGTCTTAAAATATTCCACAACACCTACTGTACCTTTCTGGTTTTGTCATGTATAAAATAATATCTGCAAATAGAGCCTGCTTTTCCTGGCTACCATACCAATTATATCATTGAATTTCTGAGTCCCTTATTTTCTTTACCAGTGATTCTAATTATAATGCAAACAACAAAGGGGATAGTGGACAACCATGCCTGGTTCCTCTACTCAAGTAAAAGTTATCAGAGAGGACCCCACCCACTTTAATGTTAGCCTCCGATCCCTCATATATACTTTTAATCAATCTTATAATTGTATCAGAGAAAGCAAATGCTTCCATTGCCCTGCAAATGAAGTTCCAGTCTACTCTTTAAATGCTTTCTTGGCATCAAGACCCACCAATAACAGTGGTATTTTCTTGCATTCTTATCCCTCTGGATCACCAATGTTCTATTAATATTGTCAAATGTTTGTCTCCCTTTCACAAAACCACACTGATCCATATCTATCAATTTTGGTATCACTTTTGCCATTCTTTTAGCCATTATAGACAAACCCTTTATAATCATGGTTTAGTACTGAAATGGGCCTATACAAAGCTGGTTCCGATGGATCTTTACCCTCTTTAGGTATTACGTTACCACCGCCTGCTTCCAGGATGCTGGTATTTCTCCTCCTATTAATACTGCGGTGGTGGTGCTGCGGTAGCATTGTCGCCTCACAGTTAGACGTTGCATGTTTAATTCTCAGTTAGAGCGTTTTCTGTGTGTCGATTGCATGAATGGGCATTCCTTCGCTGAAGGTTGTGCGTTAGGCCCGGCAAGCCAGCATGTAAAACTTTACTGCCAATCATTAGCAGAAAGGCGTCCCACTGTGGCGACCCCTAACCGGGAAAATCTGAAAGACAGTTATTAAAATACTGTTAAATAAAACCTTCCAGATCTTTATCAGTTTTTTCCCTCCTAACTTCCAAACTTCCATAGGAATACCATCTATTCTTGGGGACTTTCCTGTAGATTGGTTATAGATACTCATTTTTATCTCATCTCTTTCTATCCTGTTAGTAATTGAGCCTCATCTACCTCTCATCTAGGCATATTTAATTCTTCCATAAACATTTCCATTTGTTCCTTTTCTTGATTTCTATATTTCTCTGCTTTATACAAACTTTCATAAAATTTCCTGAAATATTTCTAATACTTCTACAGCATCTCTTGTTATCTTCCTTGTTATAGGCTCCATAAGCCCTTTCTCCTTTCTGTTGCCTGAGTTGTGCTAAAAGTTTTTGTGCTCTAGAATTATCAAAAAACAGTTTAACAGCAATCTTTCTAAACTTGTGCATATTATCAAGGTAATCCCTTATTTTGTGTTTAGCACTCTGCAGTTGCTCCTTTTCTTGTTCTGAAAGATTCCTCCTATTTTGCAGTACTTTAACATTTGTCAGTCCCTCTAAATAAGTCTTGTTACTTCGTAACCATATCTCCCTTTGCTTCATTTCCACCCTAGTTTTAAACTCCACTTTAATTTTATCCCACTCCCTAGCTATTTTTCCAGAAGAAAATTATATCCACACTAGTAGCTCCTGAATTAATTCTAAAACCCAGTCATTAAAGTCCAATCTTTTAACCGATAGGTGGGAAAGCGCCAGTGTCTTAATTTTATTTCATTACCTTGGATTTTTATTTTAGTTATTATTGGCACATGATCTGAAATACTTATTTCAAGACCTTCAATTAAATGCATATGTTCCTGTGAGATATAAAATCCAACTAGCATAGCCCAGTTTTTGTATCGTGGTGAATAATATGTAAATTTACTCCATACTCCTAATACTGAATTCACATCTTCCATGACAAACATTTTCATAAATTTCTTCAAAAATCTACCCTCCTTTGTTATATTTTCCCCTTCTTGGTCCCCCAGACACATCTTCACTGTTGCAAACCATATTCCAGGCTTCACCTATAAGTAATATTCCTTGCTAAAAGCACATTATGTCTCCCAGAATTTTCTTAAGCTCCATTATAGCAGTTTTAGGGAGGATGTAAATGCATGCCAGTGTAATCCTGGCCCCTAGCCAATAGCCTGTTAGTACTATGCATCTTCCATTATTATCTTTTTTTTTTTTTTCTTCTTCTATTACTACTGGAGCTCCTCTTGCAATTAATATAAGTACTCCTCTTTTCCTTTGCCCCAAATATTCCACTGAATAACCATCCTGAAAATCTTTCTTTATCAAATTCACATGTTCATGTTCTTTTCAGGTGTGTCTCCTGTAACATAGCTATTTGCACTTTACATTTTAATATAGTTCACTGCTCTTTTTTATATTTATCTGTAAGACCATTCTAATTGAAAGACATTACAGAAAGCATCATTGTCTTACTCAGTTATTACCACCTTTTATGTATAACTGTTTTTTTTTTTTTGTTAAATGTCTAGTTCCAACTTTTATAATACATGCATATACTGTTTGGCAGGTTGGTCTTTTATATAGTTGTTTCTTGTCATACCCATTTGCACCTATGCCACATCTTACAAAACCTTTTTGTTTTTTTGAAAACACTCAGAACCCCCCCCCCAAAAAAAAACCCCTAAAACCTATTATCTGTGTGGAGTCTGCATGCCCTACCTGCATTCGTGTGGGTTTCCTCCGTGTGCTCTGGTTTCCTCCCACATTACAAAGACATGCATCTGGAGCCTTTCTCCCCGGGCCTCCGCTGAAAATTGGCTTTGTTCCAAGTCAGACTTTCCTGTTTAACAAATGTTAAATGTTGTGTCTTTCGGCTTTTCCCGGTTAGGGGTTGCCACAGCGGAACTCTGGTCCGCAAATGATTGGCAGTAGATTTTTACGTGCTGAGTTGCCAGCCCTGACGCACAACCTTCATACGAAGGTACGCTCATTCACGCATGTCTCCACACAGAGGACACTCTAGTTGAGAATCAAACAGGACAACATCTATCTGTGAGGAGACAACGCTACCGCAGCACCACCACTGCAGTACATAAGTATTCAAACTAAATAAATTACCATAAGGAAAGAAGTATATATTCGATCCAAATAATTACCAAAGAGACACCGAACATTAAATGAAATAAGTGTGCATATTGATGTACACATATGTACAAGTTTTACACATTTTGAAAACATTTTAAAACATTTTGAAATAGGGCGGAATATTAAAGTGGCTATGTTTAAAATAACTATAAAACACAAGTGCCACTTTTCACCATCACCTACTTAAGGTTTTATATTTCAATATACAACTGATGGAACACATGTCGTTAAGCCCTGGAAATTTGTAGGCATTCAATCTTACCTGCCAGCCAAGTTCGAGTTCCTCTAAATGAAGGGAGATTGGTCTACCCCTTAAGGGTTGGAATACCTGGTCAATTGCCGTATATGTGAATCTATGCCTTTGACATGAATAAACATGTTTTGCCAATGCATTTTCCAATTTCTCTTTGGAAATTGCATATTGATGTTCATACACTGTCACAAAGCCTACGCTCCGTTTTCCCAATATAATATGCTGGGCAAAATTTACATCTAGCTAGATACACAACATTCTTAGACTGGCAATTGAATCTGGAATTTACCCAATACTGGACTTGATCTATTGTAAAAGAGTCGGTGATGTCTATATACCTACAAATACTACAGGATTCACATTTGAGCATTCCTGGGACTCTTGGGGTATCCCTACCATGTGTTTCCAATAAATTTTTAAGATTCCTCCCTCTCCTGAAGGTTATATTGGGAGCATTACCTGTTTTCTCTAACAGTGGGGTAACTCTGAATAAGTTCCAATTCTTTTTTACGATATTAATCAACAGGTAACTGTCACAGTTGAAAGTTGTAATAAAGTTCAAACATGGTTCACTATTGTTGGTAATTAAACTACCACCATTAAATTGGATTTGGGAACCATCCAGAGATGGGGAATTGAATGTAGATGATGTATTCAATCTGCGAGACCTGACATTTAAAATAGGGCTATAAATCCTGTCGAGTCTCTTGAGGCCAACTTCCTCTATAAGGCTATCTAATAAATTCTCTGGATAGCCACGGCCCAAAAACATTTATTTAAGGAACTGGCATTCAACCAAGAAATCTCTCTGTTGTGAACTAATACGTGCAGCCCTTACCAGTTGGCCCTTAAATAAAATAAATATTAACTTAATAATAACACACAAAACTATTTACATCTTCAAATATTGAAATTTTTGCTTCCTATTATGGATAAAAGTTCTAAGTTGATAGCCACACAGACAGGCTAGAGTTAACCAAAAAAAGGTTAGTCATGCTAAGATGTATGGTATAATCTGTGCTATTACTAAGTGTCATTTGAATGTGTCTATCTTTATACCTCTCCCAGCTGAGAAAACACTTGAATGATTTCAGTGGAAACTTTCTCTAAGCCATTACACTTTATCAAATTGTCTTCTAGTGATATGCAGACTAGGCACAAAACTGCGAATGGTACCTTGTTTACCAGAAAAAGCCTTATAATATTCAATAGTCTTTTTCATTTACATGCTTTGTAATAAACTTGTTACTGGATAACGCTTAGGGTTTTAACCCAGTTATTTCCCTAGGCAAGCATGAGAAAAAGCACACAGATTTTTCTTTTGTCATCCTGTCTTAACCAGACCCTTCTCTCCCCCCTTTTTTCATTGCATTGCCTATATTTCTTAAAACTGGACAAAGATGGGCCTCTGGGCCCATTTCATTTGCTCACTCAACTGAGTGCAGTGAGATCATATTCTGATTTCAGGCACTCCTACTGTGTACAAAGAGAGCATCTGGGAAATAGAAAAAAAAATTAAGCTTATTTCCTGCCTTTCTTGTTAAGTGGTACAGACTATTTGTAGGCTTCTGAGCCCCCAAGCCCTTCTGTGTTTGAGGGAAGCCTTCTAGCTTGTTTTTTTTTTCTTATAACTAGCCAGTTTTCTAGTTTCAGTACTCAAATCTGTTTCTTTGATCTCAGCACTTGTTCAGAAAAAAAAAAAATTTCATCTGCTTTTACTGTACTTGTGTTTTTACCTACTTCTTTTTACTTTTGCATCATCTTAAAATACTCAATTGTATTTATTACTGCTTGGTGTAACTCATTCTAAGCCTTTTGGTTTAAACACTTGGGCTTCGGACCAGTTAGTTGTTTTGCACTGAGAGGGTTTGTGGTCTGCACTGTTGTGGCAGAACAGGTAGCTTACATCCTTCTAGGTTGAGAACTGCTGATTGAGGGCTCAGTGTCTGTTATTCTAAAAGTGTATTAATTCTGGTTTAAGCACTTGGGCTTTCAAGCCAGTTATTTTACATTAAGAGGGTTTGTGGTCTGCACTCTTGTGGGAGGAGAGGCTGGACTCTGCCCTTCTGAGCTGGGAATTTCTGGTTAAAGGCTTATAGTGCATGCATATCTGAACTGTTTCTTACTGAAGTTGGTACGCCTTGTTTGCTGTGGCATAGACTGGATTCGGGCCTGCTGGATCTAGCTTTGTTTGTGTAACTTGAGCACTAATCCAGACATTCTCTAAAGTATTCAATGGTATTTATTACTGCTTGGTTGTAACTTGATTAAAGTGTAGCTATCATTCAAGTCTTTTGGATTAAGCACTTGGGCTTCAGACCAGTTGTTTTACATTAGGAAGGTTTGTGGCAAGCACTGTGGTGGCAGGACAGGTAGCTTTCATCCTTCTAAGTTGGGAACTGCTGATTGAGAGCCCAGTGTCCAAGTGTATTAGTTCTGGTTTAGGCACTTGGGCTTCAGGCCAGTTATTTTACATTAAGAAGGTTCGTGGTCTGCACTCTTGTGGGAGAAGAGGCTGGACTCTGCCCTTCTGAGCTGGGAATTTCTGGTTAAAGGTTTATAGTGCCTGAATATTTGAACTGTATCTTACTGAAATTGGTTCACCTTGTTTGCTCTAGCATAGACTAGATCCAGGCCTGCTGAATCTAGCTTTGTTTATATGCTTGTTGTTTGTTTGCTTGTTATTTCCCTGGAAGCTAATTCCACCTAATACACAACTTCTCAGCGCTTCTGTGGATCACTAGTGATATCTGCATTGCTTACTGTACTTATTTCCTTGTTTCACTTGAAAGAAAGTTACTGTTTGTCGTTTTGCATTTAGTTACTTGTAACACATTGCACTCAAGTTACCTGGCACTTGCTCACTAAAGCAATTATATAAGTCAGCACTAAAAATTAAAAGCACTACACCCTCACTCCCCACTGGCCCTTGTTTTCAATTAAGGATTTCCCAATATTATTCTAGCATGTCCAAAGGTCAGTTGTCAATCTCCTCTCCGGTCCAGCTGGTGAATCTGGGAATCTTGAGGCAATGTTATAACTGTCTCATGTACACAGACAACCCTCTCCTCCTCCCACATAACACAAATACTTGCGAGAGATGCAGCTATTTAGCCAAACTGGAGGCTGAGCTCTCTCAACTCAGGACTGGCAAGACTAGACAGGAGGAGAAGGCAACTACACACACCACAAAACCAGCCTCACATAATGCTACCACTCCAATGAATCAAACACATAAACACACAAAGACATACTCGGAGGCTCTGAGTAAAATTTACCTAAACAGCAGAGGCCTCCAAAGCAGACACCCAAACAACTGCTACCTCAAGACACCCCACAAGCAACACATAAACCACAAAAGCAGTGTGCAAAGCAGTCACAGCCCTTAAGGCCAAATACAACACCAAACATACTTGTCATAGGTGACTCCATAGTCAGACACACTGACGTCCCACTCACCAGGCTGAACAAGGAGAGGGTCACAGTAAGCTGCCTATCGGGTGCTAGAATCCGCCACATAACACAAGCACTGGTCACTCCACGGCAAGTACAAATATGACACAGTCATTGTCCATGCTGGTGTGAACGACCTGAGACGTACCTCCCTGGACTTCATGAAAAGAGACATAGAGGAGCTCTCTGATTATGTAGCCCAGGCAGGTATGACCCTAACCCTGAGCAGTATCCTTCCTTCACCAAGAATGATGCCACAATATAGAGACAAGATGATCAGCTTTAACAATTGGCTTAATGTCTGGTGTCATTCAAAGGGGATCCAGTGTCTGTCTGCCTGGGATGACATGCTTGACAAGCCACGCTGCTTCGCAAGGGACGGCTTGCACCTGTCACCGCTGGGATTCCGGATATTGGCTAAGGCTCTTGCCACCCCCATAGTGCCTTTTTTAGGCAAGGCTCAAATTCTAAACCTACCACCCTAGAAAACAAAATGGGAAGAAACTGAGGGTAATGCTGCTCAATGCCAGAAGTCTAAATCTCAAAATGCACGCACTCGAGGCCCTTCTCAGTATGGAGAACATCGATGTCTGTGCTGTAACTGAAACCTGGTTCAAGGCTCCTGAGAGCACCCCGGCACGATTAGGTTTTACCTCATATCATGCCCGCCCCAAAACCCGGACCACACCACAAAAGGAGGGGTGTATCCATATTCATAAAGGATACCCACACCTCCAGGTTGGTGGCAACGCACAAGCTCGGAAACCATCCAGGTGCAACTAACCATAGGCAAAACTGCTCTACAAATTGTAGCATGCTACAGGCCACCCTCTCAAACTCAGGAACCCCACACAGCCTTCCTGAAGACACTGGAGGGTATAAATGTATCTCCAAACACCATCATATTGGGTGACTTCAACTACCCGAATATAGACTGGGAACATTACTCAAGCCCTAACTTTCTAGCCCAACGGTTCCTGGAGTTCATAAATTCAAATGCCATGGAACAGCTAGCCACTGTTCCCACGAGAGGAGAAAATATACTAGATCTCATTGTCACAAACATGGGGACAAAATGCTCCACACCGGAAGTATATCCCTCATTGGTGAGATCTGATCATAAACTAATCTCACTGGAAATCCACATCCCGCCCCCACCCCAAACAAAAAAGACCATAGTGAAGAACTTCTCTAAAGCAAACTTCACACTACTCAAGACTGGTGTGGTATCCTTCAAGGCCCCTGAGCCAGAGGAAACCACAACCCAAGCTGCGGAAGCCCTTACAAATGCCTTCTATGAACACCTCCAGGACTGCATGGATCAGGCAATCCCAAATAAAACCAAGACTCTTTCCACAAAGGGCAAACGTCCAGTCTGGTGGACCCCAGCCATTAACAAACTTTACAATAAGAGGAGAAAGCTATTACATGATAGAACAAAATCCATAAAAGGGAAGTCACCCCTGATCATTATTAGTAAAAAAATACGAGCACTCATAAAATCAACTAAGGCCAATTTTGAGAGAAAAATTGCCATGGATTCAAAGGACAATCATAAGGCCTTTTTCAGCTATGTTAGGAACCTGGGTGGAAACTCCCAGATATGCTCAGAATTAGTCCAAAATGATACAAAAATCACTGAACCCACAGACATTGCCAACATACTGGCAGACAGGTTCAGTGCAAACTTCACCCCCCTCCCCCCCCTAAAGGAGAGATAACTATCCCAGCCGAGTGTAGCCTCCCGGACATCTCAAATGCGCAGGTGAAAGCTGCTCTCTCTAAAGCTAAAAACACAGCATCAATGGGACCGGATGGTGTCCCCGGCTGTGTGCTACACGAGCTAAATGAGGAATTAAACCCGCACATAAGGCAGCTGTTTAATCTCAGCCTTACCACAGGATACGTGCCCAAGGAGTGGCGACGGCAACTGTGGTCCCACTCCACAAAGGCGCCTCACGGACCCTGGTAATTACCGCCCCATAAGCTTAACAAGTCTAGTCTGCAAAGCTATGGAGAGGATCATAATGGAGCTCATAAACAAAGATATAGGGGACTTGCAGACATTGGACCCGACCCAGTTTGGCTTTGTCAAGGGAAGATCATGCCTTTTGAACTTGGTCGACTTCTTGGAAACAGTCACCAAGGCCATTGATGAGGGAAAGGCAGTCCATACAGCCTACCTTGACCTTGCAAAGGCTTTTGACACAATACCCCACTCGGGTATTGTAGAAAAACTTACCAGCTTAAATGTAAACCCATATGTCACAAGATGGGTTGCAAACTGGCTTAAGGACAGAACCCACAGGGTTAGAGTTGCTGGCGCTGTGTCAGACTCCAAGCCGGTCACAAGTGGTGTCCCACAGGGCTCGGTCCTTGGCCCCTATTGTTTGGCATCTACTTCTCAGAAGTACAGGCCAACATGGGAGGACTTTGGCTGACAAAGTTTGCAGATGACTGCAAACTGGGCACCATAGTGGAAAGTGCATCGGACACGGATATCCTTCAGAAGGGACTCACGGAAACAGATAGCTGGTGCCAGAGCCATGGCCTGAAGTTACACGCCAAAAATGTATAGTCATACCCTTCTGGAAAAACAAGGTAACCCCAAGCTACCATATAGGTGGCAATCCACTAAGCACAGAAGAGGTTATCAGGGACCTGGGGACCCAGGTTGACAGTGGCCTTTCTTTTGACACTCACATTGCTAAAGTGGTTAGAAAGACCTTCTACATTGCCCACCTGATCATGAAGGGATTCACATCCAGATCTAGTGAGGTCATTGTTCCCCTGTACTCTTCACTTATCAGACCAATGATCGAGTACAATGCCCCATTCGGGATGTATCTCACCCGACATCTGCAGCAATTGGAGAGACCCCAAAAGTTCCTCACCAAAAGGATAAAGGGACTCCAAAATCTGTCATATGCTGCCAGATTGAAGAAACTCCAGCTCTATTCAGTCGGATACCGCCTGCTCAGAGGTGACATGTGCCTGACATACAACGCCATGCCCGAGCCGGAATTAATGGACATGCTCCACCTCAAAAAATCCAAATCCACCAAAACCACTAGAGCAAGCGACTTAAACCTTAGCACGGATATAAATAGGACGTGCTGGAGGGATAGATTTATCACTCAGAGACTCCCTATGCTGTGGAATAAAATCCCGGTCCATGTGAGGCAGAGCACCTCGCTGACTCTGTTCAAGAGAAATCTAGACCTGTGGATGGGAGATCGTAGGTTTACCCCGGGAATCATCTCTGTGTCACTGCTGGACAGAGGCACAACAAACTAATGGGCACAGTATTTTTTCTTATAAGGGGTGGCATAAGCCACAAAAATTTGGGCTAGGCTTATAAATGCCTTAGGGCAGATAGCCTAGTATAAACCTATGAACCTATGAACCTATGAAGGGAGAAAAAGAAAAAAAAAACAAAAGCATCTGTTTATATTAGTATCCCCATAGCATTTAAAAAAAAAAAACAATAAAACTTTATTTCAAGTTTAATTGGATTTGTATTATCTTTAAAGCTCTCACGGCTGAGAAAACCCCTGATTGTTTTCAGAGAACATTATTTCCTAGCCAATTTTTTCTTTTTTTTTCTTTTCCCTCAGCCAATCTCCTTCCACTAAACTGTCTCCAGTTTCTCTTTACCAGATTGTCTCCATGGAGACATGAAGACCAGGTGCAGAATCGCTACTTAGTATACATATATGCGGTTACTAGAAAAACAAAGCCTCACAATATTCATCATTCCTCCTCATTCACTTGCTCTCTCCCAAAAATCAATCAATCCAAGGTCTTTAATCAGTCATTTTCCCATGCAAGAATAAAAAAAGCCCACTACTTTTAAATTTGTCATGCCTTTTTAACCGGGCTCCTTTTTATCATTGCATTGCCTATCTTTCTCAAAATTGTACAAGAAAAAAGAGAGGAGGAGAGAAAAAGCAAAATAACATGTTTACAATCCTCATTACAATTAAAAATAGCATGCAAAGAAACCATGCACCACAAATGTAGTACTATTAAGAAAATAAGTGTTTTCTATGCTTACAGTTAGCTTTCTCCCCTCTTCTCCCCTCCCAAAAGCATTTTTCTGAACATTAATGACATGAAGTAGGACACACACTTTAGAGTCCCCCACAAATCTGTCATATTTCAGAAATATAATTATTGCATTGTAATCCCACATTGTTACTGGTTTTATTACTGTTCTTCTTCATCACCCAAATCCTGTCTCTGCTTAATTTCCAGCATACTCTTGATTCTTCTAGACAACTGTCATGCTCCCTTCTGTCTCTCCAGGAATTTCTGTTGAAATACTTTTTTTCCCTTCAGGGAAGAATACCTTGAAGACAGCTGAATACAGCAGTTTGAATCTCAGACCTGTGCCTCGACATTTTTTGAATAGCGGAATTAATTTACTTCTCTTTTGCCTGGTGTACTAGTAATCATTCTCCACAAACACTGTGCTGTCTCCCACTTTAAGTATTTTTTCTTTCTGCCACGGTTTTGTCAGAATCAACTTCTTCTGCTGGTAGGATTGCATCCTTACTATTAAAGGTATAAGTTGCTTTCTTATTGGAGCATACACATAATGTGCCCTTTCAACTAACAACTCCTGTTATGGAATACGAGTCCAGTTGATTATTTGTGGTTTCATAAAATTAATGCAATCTGTTCCTTCCAGCTTTTCTGTTATAGCTGAAAATCTCAGGTTTTCCTTATGTGCTCTGTCCTCTAATTCTATTATTTTCTGAAACATCTCTTCCTGAGCAGACTCATATTCAGCCAGCCTTTTCTTAATTTCAACCCCTGATTTTTGCAGCTTTATCATCTCATCTGAATATCTGTTTAAAGTTCCTTCCATTTTTTCCAGACTTTTGCTGTTTGTGTTGATATACTCTATAAGTGTTTTGTTTATTTTATCCAGGTCTGTATGCAGTTGTCTTATATCTTCCTGTAGGTTATTGGAAGTCATGTCAGAAGGTTCCATTGCGTTTTGCTGAACAGCTGCAGAACTTTCCCCAGTCAGTGTTTCTTCCTCACATTTTGTAGCTGTTTTTCCAGGTCTTCTGTACTTTATTCCTGGCATCTAGGCAGTGCACTTACAAGTCAGTTACTGAAATTTACCCATAAACACAAGTCTACTGGCCCTTCTCTGTTTCACACTGGGAGAGATAGAAACAAGGTATTACTCAGTGTGCAGCCATCTTAGAAGTAGCAACTTCAAACTCCTCGTGATTGTTGTCTAAATAATAACGTGCCCCAGCTGACTGTCAACCTGGATATGGTAAACAAATTTTCTGACTGTCCAGGAGTGGGTTGATGAATACAAATGGCGAGATAATGTGAACAAACGAAAGGAGATACTTAATTTCTTACTGGCTGGCTCCTGAGTGATGCAAATTATGTAAGCTATTTAAACAGCACTGTAACTCATCTGTCTCACTGTTAGTAGAGAATCAGACAGTACAACTAAGTATATGCAAAAATAATGTTAGTCACTGAAGGTAAACTGAGAAGCCTAGGTTCATTTGTGGATGAGTAACTCAAAGCCTAGTCTGTACTGATCTCCTAGTTTAATTGGAAATTCTGCTTGTAGTTGATATTATGATTGTTTAATTGCCTGTATTAATTGTCTGGCTTTATAAATTAGCTAAGTAAAAAGCATGTTACTTTTATTTACCTACAAGCCTTCGACAATCTTTTTTTTCTTTTTGGCTCACCATTTACCAAAGATTTAACATCAAAAACAATGAGCAGAAAAAAAAACTATAAAAATAAAAGAATGGCTTTTTTTTTTTTTTTTTTGCAAACTGCATCCTGCCCCCACCCCGATGTGGGGACAAGCCTCCCACACCCCCCAAAATTATAAATATCAACTCCACTATCTCATCACAGTGGAAAAAGGGGGGGACTCTGAGAAGTTCACCACTGGGTCGCACAATACAATACATTGCCATGAAACTTACCACAGTGTAAAACTTTCACAAAAAAAAAAAAAAAACACAGAACCAAAAGGTCAGTGATGACTCGCAGGTTAGATGGATAGATAGAGAGATTAGTAGTTAGGCTTTCCTGGGGTTTGCAAACTAGTTGTACATTGTTGCTTTGGTTTGCGCAGGTTGGTGATGGTGGTTGTTTAAACACTCCTAACCAGCACTTAACTACCTTACCAAGCCTGGGTCCACTGATGATTGTAAAAGAAAGCAAGATCAACTTATCTTAATGCTCAACACCAACATAGTGCCGCTGTAGTTCCCCATAGGATTAGACTGCTGTAGGAACTACAGAAACAAACCTTTTTTTGATCATGCTAAAGACGGTCTCTTGAGGCAGTGTGGCATCCGCCATATGTTTATAGAAAATACTGCCTTTATTCCTTTCAGTCTGTATGCAGGAAGAGTAAGTACACTGCAC
Source organism: Protopterus annectens (assembly GCF_019279795.1). Lineage (NCBI taxonomy): Eukaryota > Metazoa > Chordata > Ceratodontiformes > Protopteridae > Protopterus > Protopterus annectens. Next base: position 1,757,338,390 of record NC_056743.1, read on the forward strand.
AGCTGGAGACAAAACTCTCCACATATAAAGATAACAGTAAGGACTGTGTGGCCTAATGGTTAAGGTGTTTGCCTTGCAAACACAAGGTGCAGGGTTTGAGTCTAACAAGGGATAATTGGCTAGGCTTAAAATGGCTCGCAAGGGCAATTAGCTTAGTATGAATCTATGAACCTATGAACTCCTAAAACCTATGATGAAGATACCAAGTTCTTCCAAAAGCCCTCTTATAATAGTAATCCAGGGTGTCATAAACTTAGTTACACTAGTAATTTATCACATAAACAGATTCAGCTAACACCTTAGAAGACAGTGCCAGTAAGCAAATACCCTGGCAGAGTCTGCAGACCCCCACCATTGTCAAAGCAACTGCTCCCAGCTAGTAACATAGCTTTAACCAGTATTTTACTGATTAGTTATACAAACACTGTGCTCTCAAAAACAGGTACAGAATGAGGGACTGTGGCCTGTATTCTGGATACAAAAATTAGGTGTAAGTAAAGATATCTATTGCAGAGCAGCTTAGCTCTGTGGAGTAGTTGGAAAAAGTCCTGATTGTGACCCAGATGACCTGAGTTCAACAAGCAGCTCAGAAGAACTAGGCAGAGGAGGGTGAGAGTGAGTGGCTTATGCTGGCCCATCTATCTTGGATGAGGTAAGTAGTACTTCTAGTTGAACAAAGTGCTCCCATACAAGCATAAGCTTGTATGATGACAATGGCTGTGGGGCTAGGGGACATGAGCTTGGTACTCAAAGACTATGACAGTAGCATGATTTAGCTGCATGTACAGCAGCCTGCATATGTCAAACAAGGGTAGAATGCCTATGTGGTGATGCCATGTTCATTCCAGCTATCCAAAATTTGAGTTAGAAAGATTATAAGGTACCAATGATTATTTTATTCTTAGCATAGTCCATTTAGGCAGTAAAAACACAAGCCTTTGGACTTTGAGATGCAGGCCAACATGGCTCTACATTCCATTTCCCTTTCTGAGGCAAGAAAGGTATGTAATTTAAGTGAGACATACTTTCATCTAAGATGATATCACATTGACTTCAACATCTGTCTCTGTAGATGGTGACTGTCTCTGGGGATACTGTTTACATATATGTGGAAGGGAATTAATGAACTCCAACCTGCTTTGCAGGTGATGGCCTTCACTTTTTCTCCTAAAGGAGTACACATTTATATAAATAGAAATATTTAGATCAGACATTGCCTTTATAGGCAACATAAAACTGATGGATATCTCAGACTGATAATTAAGGAGCCTGACAAAACAAGGACATCTCTTTATAAGTCAGGAACCCCTTGACAGTAAAGTGTGCAACCTGGAGGCTGCCCTGGGAATTTGTTTCATCAATGAAACTTGGCTGAAATATGTTTTAATGTTTACTGAATCAAGCTCAAAGCCTTAAGTTAGCTTTAAATAAGCTTTTCACCTATCATATCAGGGTCAAAAACATTATTGCCTAATCAACAGTCCAGCACATTCTTAAAAGCCAGAAAGTTATCAGCTTTTCATATTCTAAAAAGGAGACCACTGTATAATAGACGAGCTTAGCATTTGAAACTTCCTTTCTTTGATACAATATTTAATAGGGAATATCAACAAGCTCTTTATTACTCATGTTATAAAAAGTATGGTCATTAAGTTAATTTCTTAAATTATCCGCCAAGCACTTATGCATAACTATCATATCATCCCTTATCAGTCTATAGTTTATTGAAAATAGCGACAAACATTCTAGTCTGTTTATATAATCCATCTCCTTAACCCGGACAATTTGTTCTGTAAAAAAAAAATAAATTTTTCCAAAATATTCAGACCATCCCTATTATATGAGGATACAGCCACACAATACTCAATATTAGGTCTGATAGCAGATTTATAAAGTGGCAGAAGGATTTGATTGTCCCTACTGATTCACAAGATGTTCTTTATAGCTATATAACATTTCCTAACAGCTCCCAAACCTACCGCAAATGTAAGTTTACCATTCACCAGCATTCCCAAGTCTCTTATTGTGACCATATTTTCCAAAATAATGTTATTCAGAAAATAAGGATAAGAAGGATTGCTAACACTAAAATGGATATCCTTGTTTTGTTTTTTGTTTTTTTTTAACACTGAAGTCAATTGCTTTAATATTAGACCATAATTTCAGGTGATCTATAAATTCCAGCAGCCTAAATTGATCTTTTGACTTAGTAATTATAGTCCCCACTTCAGTATTGTCATCAACTTTGCTGATCCAGATCTTACTAAGGGTTGGGAAAGCAGAAAAAGATGACAAGCAGATGAGTCCCTAATACCAACTCCTGTAGGACTCCCACCTCCAGATTTTTTTAATAGCCAGGAACACATTTCTAATTTTAACTTTGTAATTTCTTCTTTGCAGACAATTTCACACCAAACTATTAAAGGTGACTTTTAATATTACACTCAGAATATCAACTTAGTTAGATACAAGTAAAACATCTAGCTTAAATTCTTGGTCAAAGGCTTCCCAGACCATTTGATAAAAGTATAACAGTTTTTTAAACAGGATCTGCCCTCCATGACTCAATGCTGATAAATGTCTAATCATGTATATATGGTCTCCTTCAACTATTTACATTTTTTGGCCATCCCACTCCTTAGAACGAGAATACAAAAGTGCCCACCCACTTTCAATCTATCTTGCTCTTTTAAAATTAGTGGCTGTCCATTTAGACAGCTAAAACTTAAGTTACCCTCTTTCATATCTAACTGCTTAGTGCATACTGCGGTGTTTAGGATATTAACCCATTTCTTCATCTTACCTTTAAACATCTATTGCAAGACCACCAGTTATTGGAGAGCCCACATTCTGCCTCTCAATAGTCATCTTTGGATTAGGGCTTCTGTTTTCTCCTGGTGAGAGAAGGAGTACAGTTACATTATTTCCTTGAGACTGCTTCTTCTTCTTCCAGCTTTTCCCGGTTAGGGGTCGCCCCAGCAGAACACCAGTAAGCTCGTGATTGGCAGTGGAGTTTTTACGGTGTCAAGTTGCCAACCTGGCACCCAACCTTCCACAGAAGGCACACACTCACATCTAGAGCCAGTTTAGAGTGTCCAATCCACCTACAGCATATCTTTGGGATGTGGGAGGAAACCGGAGTACCCGGAGGAAACCCATGCGACCACAGGGAGGACATGCAGACTCCGCACAGAAGGCACCTCAGCCAAGGATTGAACCCGAGAACCTCTTGCTGTGAGGCGATAACACTAACCGCTGCACCACCGTGCTAATCACCAGAAAGCTTAATAACTGCTTTATAGGTGCCAGCTTGTAGTCTGTGCTTATATTCTGTTCATGGTGACAGAAGGAGCATAGTGCATTGATTCTTGACTGTTTCTGGTTGGAAAGTGAGTGTCTGTGCTTAATATTCCTGATTGTTTTGGTTGCTATTCAAGGCATCTACCAGGAAAAGGCTACAACAAGCCTACAGACCCTTGCATCATCTGGGACAAGACTGTGGATCAACAAACAGGCTGTGGCCTGCTTCTTATCTTAGCATTGGTGCTAGCATTTTGTTTCTGGTGAGACAAGAATCAAAGGTGTATTGTATCTCAGCAGAGAGAAGCTGTGGTGAGACCAGCATTAGTAGTAGCCAGGCAGTAGCCATTCATGCGACTCCCCTCTTTTCATCATTCTTGACAAGCTAATTCTTTGTTTTCTGTAAGTACTGCTTGATTTGTTTCGGACTTCAGAATATCTGCCTAAATACTTCATCCATAAATTTTCAGGGGCTACATATTACTTTCCCCTCAAGTGTTTTGCAGTGCCCTGTATAGAAACAGACACCTTGAGTGACATTTTTCCTGTAAAAACACGAGTGATATTTCACCAATACCTAGTTGCACACATTGCAGTGACAAGCATTGTCCCCAGAGTTGCAAACCAGATACTCCTGACTTTGCTTTATATTCTTATTCCAACTATCTAATCAATAACAAAGGTCTGTTGCCATGGATATGAACTTCCCCACTAGCTCTGTTACCATATTGGTGGATATGGGCATCCTGAGGCAATGCTGAAATTACCTTATGTTTACCGACAACCAGGTAATCCTCAAACAAACTGATATGGTATGTGAGAGATGTATTTACATAATGTCACTGAAGGCAAAGCTCTCACATAAAAGCACTCCTAATGTCAATAAGGTTGTCGGTAAAACACATACTGCACCCATCGCACACAATTTAAAGCAGACACATAGAGCCACATATGTTGAGGCATTTAAATGTAACCTACCTAACTCCAAAGACCTCCTACAAGAAGTATACATAATAAATACCTTCAGCAGTCTCGCATGCACTTTCAAAACACCCACAGCCACATCTCATGAAGCCACTGCCTCTGAGCCCATAAGGCAGGCCACCACACAATCCAACATTCTGGTCATCGGAGACTCCATCATGAGACACACTGATGTCCTACTCACCAGGCTGAGTAAGGAGAAAGTCATAATCAGTTTCTTTTCAGGGGCTAGGATCTGCCACATTACACATGCACTCATGTCACTGGATCACAAGTACCAGCGGGTGTTGTTTGTACATGTTTGTCTGTGAGTGTGTCTTCTGTAGTGGCAGTTGTTATGAGTGTTTTTTTGGTGCTGCCCTTTTCCCCAACCCTAACCCTACACATCATCATCATTAACCCCCTTTTTCCCATTTTCTACATGAGGTCAGGATGTCTTGTTAACTGTTGCCACCTCCTTCAGTTCAGTGTCACACTCATCCCTTCCTCAATACTCATGCCTGACTTTCACAGATCTTCTGTCACACAATCCATCCACCTCTTTGCTGAATACCATTGTTTTCTCTTTTCTTCTTCCTGTCTGTCCCAAATCTTTTTCACCAAATTGTCTTCTGCTTTTCCTTACTTGTGCCCAAACCACCGTAATCTGTTCTCTTTCTCCTTTTCTGCAATTGGAGCTACTTTGGCTTCTGCTCTTATGCCCTCATTTCTTTGTCCCACAGTGTGCATCCTAGCACCTGCCTCAGGCACTTAATTTCCATCACCTCTAGCTTCCGCAACTGCTCTGCCTTTACTGCCCAGGTTTCTGTGGAGTACAGTAATACTGGTTGCACCAGTGTTTTGTACACCTTACTTTTCAGTTTCTTTGGCATTCCTCTGTCATACATTACACCTGATATTCTATTCCATTTGGCTGAAACCCTTCTGAGGCTAGCTTTGACTTCTTCATTCAGACTTCCCTTCTCCTCAACCACCCTTCCCAGATACTTGAAATTGTTAACCTGCTCCACTATCTTCCCTTATATTTCAATTTATTTTTATTTTATTTATTTTATTTTACATTTGTTTACTGGGAAAGTCCAACTGGAACAAGGTCCATTTACAGTGGAGGCCCAGGGAGAAAAGCTCCACATCAAATAATATGTACACTGGCAATCAAAAGTTAAATCTTACAATCAGTAGAAAATTTACAATGGTTTCTTCCAAGCAAACTTAATTTAAACATAATAGACCCTGGATGGCAGAAATTGGGAGAGAAAAACTCCACATTCACCAATGCTATCAAAAGATATATCACAGAGGACATAATAATTTGCACATAGTAGGCCATGTATGGCAGTGTTTGGCTATTGTATTAAAGAGAAAGTGAGCAGTGAAGAGAGGAATGTAGGAAGAATTGGTGGAGAGCAGGAAAGCATTATGTGATGCAAGGACAGAGCCAGGATTGCAAGAGGTGTGACTTAAGTAACTTTTTGAACAGTAAGATAGATGATGCAAAAGAGATATTTTGGGGGAGGTTATTCCATTTCTTAGTGACTGTATGAGAGAAAAGAGCTTTCCCTGCAGTATTGTTGGCTTTGGATATACAGAGCAGGGTTTTGTTGGATGAGCGTAGTGGACGGTTTGTTGAATATTGGTTTAGTAGTTGGTTTAGGGCTGGAGTTTTGTGGAGATTCTTTAGTATGTTGAAGATGAGCACTAGTTGGTGGTAACTAATTAATTGAGGGAGTTCTAACCACTGTAGCTCCTTTAGGGCAAGACAGTGGTGGCTTCTAAAAGTAGAGTTATTGGCGAATTTTGCAATCTTATTGTAAAATGATTCTAGTTTGTCTAGGTCTGTTTTCCTGATGTGGGTTAGGATTGGTGATGCATACAATAGAGTAGACAAAAAGTGGGTTTGGGCTAGGGTGATTCATGCTTGGTCAGATAGGATGTTTTTGTGTTTGTATAAATTTCCTAGTTTTTTATGTACTTTTTTAATGGTTTGAGAGATATGGACATCAAAATGAAGGTTCTTATCTATTTCAACACCAAGTAGCTTAGTATGGGGGGAGGGAGAGATTGTGGTTCCATTTTTGGAGGTGATAGTGAAGGAAGGAGGTGATTTTCTGGATTTGCTGGGGTGAAAAGAAGTAATTTGGTCTTGTTGGGGTTTAGAATCAGTTGGATATCAGTAATCCATTTTTCCACGGAGGTGAAGGACTCTTGGGTTAGCTTTTGTAGAGTGGTTATGGATGGGGCTGAGCAGATTAGGGTTGAGTCATCTGCGTACTGTATCAGTGATGCATGCAGGGTGGAGGTATGTAGTTTGTTGGTGAAAATGGTGAATAGTAGAGGCCCCAGTATTGATCCTTGTGGAACACCTATGGTAGGTGGTAGTAGGGGTGATAGTACACCTTGCCATTTGACTGACTGTTTTCTGTCAGAGAGGTAGTTGTTGAACCAGGCAGTAGTGGAGGGGGCAAAGGACATGGTGGATAGAGTGTCTAAAAGTAGGTTATGTGGGACCATGTCAAATGCCTAGAGAGATCTAAGAATATGGCTGATACAAAGTTGTTGTTGCTGGGTTGGTTAACCTGGTTGGTAAAGGAGAGAAGAGCAGTAGTTGTACTGTGGTTTGGGCAGAAGCCATGCTGTGTGAAGGAGAGGAGATTATGTGAGGTTAAGAAGTGCATCACTTGGGAGTGAATGCATTTCTCCAGGAGCTTGGAAAGGGGGGATAAGATAGCAATGGGGCGGTAGTTTTATAGCTCATAGAAGTTGCCGCCTTTGTGTAGGGGAATAATATATGACACTTTCCATAGTTGGGGGATGTAGGCTTCTTGTATGGAGTGGTTTATAAGAATTGAGCAAGGGTAGGCTAGGGACTCTGCAGCTAATTGTAGGAAATTAGTGGGTAGAGCATCTGCTGTGAGAGTGGTAGGTTTCAGTTTTGAGAGTAGTTTTTTAATTGTGGAGGCTGGTACAGGTGAGAGTGAAAAGGAAGGTATATTATTGTTATCTATAGTGTGGGTGATTGCAGAGCCATTGTTAGATAGCTGGGTGGATAATGACAGAATAGATTCTGTGAAGTGATAGTTAAATTGAGAAGCTATGCTGTCATTGTCAGTATTGGTGCTGGGAGTTGGGGTGGTAGTTGTCCTGGGGTTTCAGAAGGGAACTGATAGTTTGCCAGAACTTTTGAGGGTTTGTTTTGGATATGTAGGAAGTAGTTTTGTTTATCCATTTTTTTTGTTTTTTGGCCTGATTCTGAAATTGTTGATACTTTTGTCTGTCTTGTATGGTGCTATTCATTTTCCAGATCTTCCAGGCATTGTCTCTAGCTTTTAGTAAGGCTTTTGTGGTTTTATTTAGCCAAGGGGCATAATTAACTTTAGTTCTAAGTTTCCTAATTGGAGCTACTGTATTTAGAACATTCATAAAAGTACTATTGAAGAACTACACTGCCTGGTCTAATGCCAGAGTTTGTAGTGGGTGCCAGTTGCATTGTTGTAGCATGCTCTTAAGAATGTATGGATTTAACTTGTGGTCATCTCTAGTTTCTTTATATAGTATGGGTTTGGGTATGTTTACCTGTTTATGAAGGAGGAATGTGGGGTAGTGGTCACTGAGTTCATCAGGTAGGCAGCCCACATGATAATTTTCTTTTGGGGAAATTAACTAAAGTCCAATTCAGTATGGAATGTTTTTTGGATTTTTTGTCAACCCTGGTGGGTTTTATGATTAATTGTGAGAATCCAAATAAGCTAATATGGTTTGAGGGATTGTTGGAGTTGCAGGCTAGCCAGTCTAGGTTTAGGTCGCCTAACAGGATAGTTTCTTGAGGTGGGTTGGTTGTAGCCCATTGTAAAATTTCCTCTATTGTGGGAGAATTATTGCCTGGAGGAATATAACTGCAGAGGATGTTGATTCTCTTTTTGTTTTTGAGGGATATAATGGAGCCTAATATTTTGGCATTCAGAAATTTGGGCAGTGGGGTTCTCAGGGGCTGGAGGTTAAGTGTGTTTTTAAATAAAATTGCAACTCCGCCTCCCTTTTTGGCATCTCTGTCTAGTCTTAGGATGTTATAACCTGGGGGGAGTATTTCTTCATTTTGGATGATGGGTTTTAGCCAGGTCTCAGTATTGGTTATTATATCAGGGGAGTAGTGAGCTATGAATGCGTGTAGGTCATGTAGTTTGTCAGATATACTTCTTGAGTTTAGATTAATAATAAGTAGGTCTGAATTCTGTTTGTGTGGGAGAATTTTGTTGTCTGGACCTGGGTTGGGGTGTATGTCTCCTGAGATTAGTAGATGATTTTAAGGAACAGACTGAGTTTTATGGCATATGTTAGGTCTGTATGTACTCTAGTTACTGTTTGTTTATTGAGAGGAAGTGTGGGTGGTTTGTATATATAAAATAATGAGCAATCATTAAATGGTGTGGAACAGATTTCAATATATTTGTGTGTAGATGTGTGCGTGTAAATATGTGCTATGTGGAAGGTATTGTTTAATGGTATGTTAGTGTGTGTAGATGTGGTGTAGGCTAGAGTAGTGAGAGTTAGTAGTAGTACTGGTAGTATGACCTGCATGATTTGTTTGGGTGGAGGTATTGTGTTTAGCAGTAGTGTGATTTAGGTAAATAGGTTAGGTGTGATAGGGATTGGATAGTAGGTTCAAGATTGGGTATTGGGTGGGGAGTTTAGCTTGGGTGTGGTTGGGTGTAATTATAGGAGGATGCTGATTGGAGGGGAGATTGGTCCGTGAGCAGGGGACAGTATAAGTGTAGATGCATTAGGGTGGGTGGGAATTTGGGGTAGGGTAGGGGAGAGGAGTGAGCCTGCAGGGCAAATGGAGCAGGTAGAGCTTCTTCTGAATTCCCCTGTTTGTTGTCATTACCATGGTCTTGTCTATGCTTAGTTTCATCTCATATGCCCTCAATTTTGCATTCCATTCTTCTTTGCTGAAGTTCTTGCTCAGAGTCTGCCTGTAATGCCACACTGTCAGCATACAGGAACTCAGAGCTGAACCCCATGCACACCCATTCCCACTGGGAATCCCTTTGTGAGACCAAACACTGTTCGTACTTGAGTCATTGGGTCCTTCCACATAGCCTGCACTAATTCTATCAATGTTTCTGGAAGTGAAGACCACCCCAGGACTGCCTAAATCAGCTTTTCTTGGCACCTTTTTATATGCTTTCTTCAAGTCTAGGAATGCCCAATTTGACTCTTTCCTCATTTCTAGCTTCTTCTCAACTATCTGTATCACTGCAAATGTTGAGTCGGTTGTACTGCATCCTGATCTGAATCCAAACTGCTCATCTCCCATCCTACTGTCTAATAGTCTACAAATCTATTTAACACCCTCTCCAGAACTTTCATACAATGTGACAGGAATTTGATACCTCTGTACTGCTCACAGTTGTGGATGTCCCCTTTGTTCTTGTGCACAGTGGCATGAATATGCTTATTCTCCAGTCATCTGGGACATGCCTTTCTCTCCACCCTGCTATGAGTACAGTTAGTTCCCAGTTACCTCCTTCTTCCCCATCACACCTCCAATGTTTGTTGTCTGTCTGAGGAAAAATTCTTTGGAGTCTACTCAGGATATAAAAATACCTATATAAACACTTCCACGCAAAGATGCTAAGTCTTCTAGACTTTGTTGCATATTTGGGAGACATACATATATCCCCTCCCCCATTGTTTCTTTATGAATTGCTCATCCAATCTCTTTTCCCAATCCTTTCTAACCTCTTCTGATTGATTCTTAGTTCTCATGCAATATTTTGTATGCTCTGCTAATTACTCCTTTAACAGCAGCTTCTGTTCTAGATTCTAGTAAAAACTGTACAGGTGCTGGTCTTTCGCTTAGGATACCCCTATTTCTTTCTCTTTGCCTAATCTCTGATATTGGTCCTTGATAGGGAAGGCAATCTCTTGCCTGCAGTCCAGATAAATTCTTGGCCTCTTCCCATTCTATTATATTTCCCTCTCTAGTTATTTGCTCCCAATACCTTGGTTCTTTTGCCAGTTTTCTCCAATAAATTCCAGCCCCCTCTTGCTTATTGTCTGTATCCCTAATTGCTTCAATGATCATGGTTAATTGGATTTGACAATAATCAAAGTCTATTATACCTATACATTTTTCCATCTCACAACTTATGTAATATTCTCAAAGTGGCATATAAAAAAAGAAAAATGTATTTTTGTATACTTATTTTGTTTTTATTTTACTGTCCATTGTTTTTGTGGGATGCGTATTCCTTTTTCTATATATTTTTTCTGTTATTTATTATTCTGTTACCCATATTACAATTGTATGGTGCACCATATTTTCTCTCCGGAGCTCAAGTCCTGGCTGAAAAGGGCCTTTGGGCCAGCCACCCACCTGGTTAATAAATAAAAATAAATTAAATAAATAATACAATAAAAAGAATGAAAAGGGAATTGTTGATGGAATGATTTGAAACACATTGGCTTAATTTCAGACCAAGTACAAAAAATAAATAAAATAAGTATTCTTTCAGAGAAACAAAATCTTGGCCAAAAATACACAGTTATTGGGAAGCAACAGAAAAATTCAAAAAACATATGTTAGTCTTATAGCTTAAAGGTAAGAAAACATTGAAGAAAGTATTGTGGAATACAGATGTGCACAACAAGAGATACCACTGATAGAAAAAAAAAGTTATTTTTCTTCCTGTACAGCCTGAAGTTCTCTCTGGAGTACTGCATGTTGCTATAAAGGCATCATCACTGAAAGTTTATACAAATGGTACAGAAGGTTCAGAGGATGGTAACAGAAGTGCTGTGTTGTATGCAAAATAACTCATGTAAAGAGAAAAAAAATAAAGTACACAGCGTTGTGGGAAAAGGGGAGAAAAGTTACATAAAGGTAATGTTAAGTACATTAACATACGCAACAGGTCACAATAGGTTACCATCTTAAAACAGATGTTCAAGGAGAGACATTTGAAGATACAAGGTGGACAAATCAAGGATCTGTCAGGATTTTTTTTCTCTCTGAAGGATAGTGGATGGCAATCTCTTTTGGAAGGTGGTAAAATAAAATGTAGCGAGGAAGCTATTGTGCAAAGCAGTTGATTCCCCTGGTCTCTGCTGAAATGAACTGATGTAAATTGACTAAGAAGTACATGTCTGCCTACTTAAAATCAATGGAACAGTGTTTAAGGGAAAGGTTTTTCAGCATTCACGATGAAAGGTGCTAGGAGGTTGAAAAATCATTTGTGGGTCTCAAAGCTGCTTAAATGCTTTTTGGTCCTATTGGCTGACTACACAGTTAATCAAAAAATGAAAGCAACTGCCTTTTTTGAAAGTTGGGGAATATTTGAATTTAGTGACTTTTCAAAGGAATTATTAGAACAAAGTCTTATTGTGATTCAAAACAGTAATGCTAAGTTGTATAATTTATAAAAAAATTGAACAAAATGAAACTACTGTGCAATCATTTGGATGCCATTCTGTTATTACAACAGGAAAATAAAATCTTGAAGGAGTGTTATGTTAATTTGGAAATGACATTATTCAGGGATATACAAACTGATTTAAAAGGACAGAACAATAAGGAAAAATATCCAAGTAATAAGGGGTCCCAGGCAATGGGTAGGGACATACTGTTTGGCCTTTATTAAGGAAAGGGTGGCAATATAGACTGGTGTGCAGGTAATATTAAAAATGAGAGAGAGTGCACAGATTTTTTTTGGAGGGGAGCAGTGGTTATAGCCAGGTAACCTCATTGCATATAGTAAGATTTGAAACTTTTTGCTTTGGAGGACTGGTATAACCTACAGATTGTGGGAGGGAGAGAAAAGAGTTTTTTATTATTATTTTTCTGTCTAATATGTTGCAAATTAACTGGTGGCAATACATGAATGTTTATTAAGAAAGTTAAAAGTCATGTTGTTGGTCCCTACCATTTCCAATATTTTTTGACAATGGTTACAAAATTGTATGACCTAAATGAACCTAAAACAACTAGGATGGCTTGAACTGCAAAATCAGCTTCAATTCAAACAACTTACCATTTCCCATAAAGTCCTTAATCAACCTAACAAAACTCCAATACTCTCAAACCTCATAACCCCCATCAAAATCTTAATACCTTACGCTCATTAAATAAACTATTAGTTAACATAAGTAAGTCCAACAACATGGCAGGTGACTCTCTGTTCTCAAACACAGCTGGAAAAAGCTGGAACCTTCTACCTAGTGAACTTACTTCACCTCCTTCACTACCCCTCTTCAAACAAAAACTCAAATTATTCCTTAGAATGCACTGGTTATGCCCATACAGTAACCCTGACTAAAATTTCACCCCTGTTCTAATACTTCCTAGTTTCTACTTTCTTACTACTCAATATTGTGTAGCATAAATGAAAGCAGGAATTGTAAATATACTGTAATGTTTTAACTATTTACTTCTGAATATTTGTCCGAAGTTCTGTAAACAGTCATTGTTATGTACAATACAATGTATTTTGAAATATCTGCTGTTACTATTTTATTGTAACCTACTACCTGGTAACTAACTGTCTGTGTTTATTTTTATTGTAATCTTTAACTTTGTTATTACTGTTGTGTTCATTGGAGCTTTTCTTCCTGGGCCTCTACTGAAAATGGTCATATAGCCAGTTAGACTAGCCCGGTCAATAAATGTAAAATAAATAAATAAATTAAATAAATAATAAATAAATGACTTCACAATAAGTCTAAACTGTATGCCGGACATATTTGTGAGGGGGCTCTTGGTAGAAGAATCTGGCAAGGCAAGTGGTAATACAGCTCAAAAACATAATGATGATGGGAAAACAAGTTTTGAGAAATGGACTCATCATGACTCACTTGGTGCTTTGCATCTTGCAGGGATTATAATTATACAACCAGGACTATTTATCTTGGCTCATTTGCTATCATCTGCTATACACTGCACTGCTAAACTACTGATTGTGACACTTTTCTGATGTAACTGTGTCACCAATCAGGCCCATAACTGAGTGTAATGCCCCTTTTGTCATGTACCATATAAAGCACCTGCAGCAATTGGACAGAGCTCAAAGATTTCTAACTAAGAAGATCAAAGGACTCCAGCATGTGCCTTACTCAGACCCACTAAAGTCTTTGTCACCACACTCAATATTGTATAGATTTCTTAGGGGATACTTATGCCTGGCTTACAAAGCAATCTCCGACCCAAACCTAATGAATTTGCTGCACATCTGTAAATCAAATGGGACTAGAGCCGCCTGTTCCAGGGACCTAAATATGGCCTGTGACTTGAACAGGATGTGCTGGAGGGACAGATTTGTCTCCCAGCAATTGCTGTGTCTTTGGAATAGGCTGCCAATTCATGTGAAGCAGAGCACCTCTATGGCGCTATTCCTCCTTTGTGCCAAGGGATAATGTGTGACTTTTTCCAGACAGAAGGAATATGGGAATCCAGGAGTGACCTATTTATAAGGACTGAGAATGGATAGGCAATGCTATTGGCTGCTATTTTTAGGTACTCACTTGGAAGGTCATCAACTGAAGAAAAAAATGGTTTAAGTGAGTTTAAGAGTAGTTTTATATAGCATGTGGGCACAGGTATGAAGGTGAAAGTGGATGTGGTGCAATGTGGCTGTTGGGCAGGATTGAGATTACATGTTGAGAAATCCTTGGTTAGAGATGCTAGACTATCTATAAAATAAGAGTTGAACTATATTGCAGTTTTGAGTGGTGTGTTTTTGAAAGACTGGTTTGGGATGAATTTCTGGCCAGGATGTAAGATTTGTTTAATGGATGTCCAAAATTCTTTGGAGTTGTGTTTAACATTATTCTGAAAGTTATTATAGTATAGCCTTTTTGTCTTCATGTATTTGCTTTTTAGCATGATTGCCAAGCATTCAAAAGTTTTCAAGATAGTGAAGTGTTTTATATTTTTGCCTTTCTTTCCATGTTTTTTTCTCTATCCTGCATTGCATTCTACTCCTTTCGGGTAGCGAAATTGCATTATTTATTTTTCTATTCTTCAAGGCTTTTTTAAATTGAAATCCATGGTAAATAGAACCAAGCTATATTAACTGATAAGGGGGAACTAAATGTTCAGAAATAATAGGTAGATGGGGTATAATTATCACTAAATTTGTCTGCTAATACATTAGCTATATCTTTTGCATTGGATAGTTTGGTATATAGATTGTTGGATATTATTCCTTAATATCACTACATTAATGAAGACAGGTTTGTAGTTAAAGTACAGCCTCAGATAGTGCAGAGAAGAGAATGCAGCCTGGTACATTGTTTGCATGAAAGTATAATTTTTAGTCTTTGATTCAAAGGCCAGTTCTTAAGCATTTTCAAAGGAAGTCAAATTATCAGGAATAGTGAGGGTAACAATGTAGGCCAATTAGATCTAGTAAAGCTAAACTAACTGGCTAATATATTGGCTATACCTTTGGGATTGTAATATATGAAATTATAGATGGGCTCAGTGCAGTGTTGGACAGTATTCCTTAATTTCCTGACATAAATGAAGACAGATTTGCAGTTGATTTTGTTATCTGTAAAGACCTTTGCCTCATATCCTGCTTTATAATTTCCTTGCTGGCATGTTTCAGTGTGGTTCTAATATAAGTGGATGGTGATTTCTTACAATAGTTCATTATTTGTCTTCTTGTGTTATACATTTTATTAATAATGGAGTGCCATCAGAGAGGTTTATTCCTGCATTTACCGTTATATTTAGGAAGGGTGAGCACTCAGTTTTCTTTGCAGCTCTTTAGACACTGGCAAAAGTCAGAGGGGATTGCTGGGATTTTTGCATAGACTCTAAAAAGTTATGAATGAGATATTGATTGCGATACTCTGAACTTAGATAGATGGCAGGTAATCTAGCAGTACTTAGTGAATGGACAGAAGTGGGTCTGCTACGAATGATGATATATATATATATATATATATATATATATATATATATATATATCGGGTCCCCTTGTTTCCTTCATATTGGCTGTCCTTATGTCACTGTCTATCAGCAGGTCTACCAGCTCCTCTTCTAATCCCAGAATTTTCTGATTATAAACACCTGAAAGAAGTAATATTGTCATAGATATTGATGGCACCGATACACTTGTCGTGGTCTTGTCTTGATAGATGCCTAGTACAGCACATACAGCAGTTCAGCACAAGAGAAATCTAAAACAGACAAGGGTCAAAATGTAAAGATGTAGATGCTTCCACCGAAATAGCAATCAGACCGACTGGGGAAAGTCACTCCCACTCTCACACACACACACACACACACACACACACACACACACACACACACACACACACACACACACACATACACACACGCACACACACTGCTCAGTCAAACAGTATCACAACTCTCAAGCTAGATCTTAAGAAGCATTTCTCAGGCTTTCCAATGAGCCTATAGGAAGGCTAAGTGAAATTTCTAGAACTGTACGAAAAGAATGAAGAATAAGACAACGTTTTGAGACAAGACGGAAATGGTGATGTTGATGGTATGGGCAGGAGATGATGGGAATAACTCACTTGGGGGTACAGATGAATTTCTGTGGGTAGGAAGCAATGAGCAACAAGTGGAGGGTCCATACAGCCCTTTTCCTGAGGTGTCATTTCACCTGAAAGTAACCTTGGTTGCACTGTTGCATGAAAAGTTTCCAGTCTCTGGTATTTAATATGTTATTTTGCAATAGTTTGTTGACACTGTATAATTTATCCTGACTCAATTATATGTTTTATGGACCCACCCCCAAATTTAGGTGTCTCTGGAATGTAGACTGGTAGTGACCACTTAATCGGACAGCTTGCTTTTACTCAAGTTCTGAGGTGACAACTGCATTACTCAGATTTGTTTGTGCCACAAAGACATGTATTTGGAACATTTTTCCCCGGGCCTCTGCTGAAAATTGGCTTTGTTCCAACTCAGCCTTTCCAGGTATACAAATGTTAACTAAATAAATAAATAAATGTGTTGGTTTAGAAAATCACAGTTATTAAAGACAACAGTTTTATTCTCATGTACTAAAGGACATTGATCATGCAGTCACTTGCATGGATACTAGGAGAATGTCCTTGTTAACCTATTATTGTTGAAGCTGGCAGTCAGCCTTTGCATTTGGTGCTCATATCCAGATCCATTTCAAAATGTTGTTGATAGTTTTCATCTCAGTCTTCACACAAACCTTGTAATACGTGTAATTATGTGATTAGCTATATTTTAAGTAACTAAATAAAGTATCAGCATTCTAAAACATCTTACACTATTAGATGAGTAAAGTCAGGGTGTGAATTCTTTTTTACTTCAGCGATTTACTGCAGTCGTGGTTTCATCAGTCTTAGATGTGTGTTAGAATTCATTAATCACTTGAATATTCGCGTAAATCAAAACTTTTAAGTGGCATAGAGAATTCCTCAGTAAGTGTGAAATGAGTTGAAAATATCTCCATTTAACTTGATGAGGCAATGAAGAAAGGAAACAGGTTCCCTATTCGTCTTGATGGGGCAGTGGAGACAGAGGTTCATTCCTCATAGGTGTGTATTAGGTTAATGGCCCTGGGGCCTTTATAAGCCTAGCCCATAGAAGTGCCCGGGCATTGTGCTGCCCGTCATTAATTCCCAGTGCCTCTGCCATGTCTGAGAGATTCCTAAACTATTAATGCTCCTCACTAAAGGCACTGTCATTTTGATGAACCAGAGCTACTGTAGAGGCCATTACTGGTGGGATACAGTTTGTAGGAGATGGGGTAGAGTTTGAATTTCCTACAAGATTTTTTTCGCTCAGTCGAGAACCCTATATATTACATCTCATTTTTTAAAACAAGGCTGAGTGAATTTTGTGAAAAGCCCAGTGGTTCTGGTGAGTTATATGTTAGGGATAATAGCCATGATTGGATTACATATGTACTGGCTGAATTTTCAGGGGATTACTGTAGAGGCAATCTTTCCAGAAGACTGGTACCTGAACACATGTATACAAGACAACTGTGAAATGTTACAGACAAGTGGAACTTAATTCTTGAGAAACTGTCAAACAGTGACAAATCATTGATTTCAGCTCCTCTGTTATATGCAGATAGTGAGTAAGAAATGTATATTAATTTTGCATTTATTACACTTCTGTTGCAAAGTTTTATGACTATGAAATGTAGTGATGTCTAGTTTTAGTTTTATTTATTTGGTTATTTTACATGTTCCTTATTTTAACTGTGAGTTGAGTGGACAGTTATTTACACATAGATATGTTTGCACCTCAGTTGTCTGAGTTTTATTTCAGCTTCATTTTACACTGAATATCTTATGGTGAGTCAGCTGGTTTTCTGACAGCTGGGAATTAACCAAGTATTTGATTGTGGTGATTTTATGTACATATATATATATATATATATATATATATATATATATATATATATAGTTCCCCTTCACAAGATCGAATGGATGGAAGCTTAAAATTCATAATCTTGAGACCAGAATCTCGAACTTCCATTTACTCGAAATTGTGAATGGGAGCCTTGGGTTTAAAAAAATAAAAAGTTAACTTACCTTATTGCAGGGGGCCAGGTCCCCTGTACCCTAGAAGTTTAAATGTGAATGTTCCGTGACCGCACTATAGCGGAGGAATGGAAAATCTTCCATTTTGTGCTTACGCGTATAGCGCGGAATGGGAGATTTCCTTTTCCTTCACTATAGTGTGATCTCGGAGTAGGTCTATTTAAGTAGGGGGTGTGTGGACGGTGCATGGGGGTGAAGCCCCCCTAAGAAAACATTTGAAAGGTGTTACTTTTTTTTTTTTTTTGTCCCTTTCATATGTTCGAGTTTCTCTAAATTCGAGATTCTGGTTTCGAGTTTATGACTTTCGAGTTTAGAGAAATTCAATCATATGAAGGGGAACCATATATATATATATATATATAGATAATATATACACACACACACACACACACACACACACACACACACACACACACACACACACACACACACACACACACACACACACACACACACACACACACACACACATGTATCCATGAAGAAACATTTTCCTCCAAATGTTTGTATATGTTTGTCTGTACAATGACTAGTACCAAGCTAATCCTTTGGAAGGTAACTAACAGAAATGTGAGTGTTGTGGTGAGGTTATTAGCATTTATTATCTGCAACTGACTTATTGAAAATTACAACTTTGCATCCGTCCCCATTACCTTAGCTATTTAGGGGTGTCACAGGGGAACATGAAGGGCCTCAAGGTTTCTCACATCCCTTCTTTGCAAGATACAGAGTAACAAGGAGTCAGAGACAATCAGCCTAAGCAGTGGAAGACTGAAATATATGCTGTTTTCATTTCTGGGTAATTTGTATGCAGACATTCTCGTGTGAACTATTATTAATTCATTCATTACTGTTATTGTAACCACTTTCTGAGTACATCTGTTCATAATGTAAAGCACTGTAATTTTGTTATCTTATTTACTGCCTCACATCCATTTCCAAATGCTCTTGGCTTCTTTATTTTTTTATTGGTTGCACACTGCTGAGGGTGGGTGTGGCAGACATTTGGAAGTGCAGGGGGTTACTGTGCCTGAAATGACAAAGTAGGTTCTAGGTTATGATCTATTGTTTTTGATAAAAATACATTCCAGGAGTAACCACTTCTCCTTGCACACCTCGCTGCCATATATTTGCTTTGCTTACTTTACAGCAAATAGCAAAAGACCCTACCCTAACTCAACAATGGTACTGTAACCTTGCTGTGTGTGTGTGTGTGTGTGTGTGTGTGTGTGTGTGTGTGTGTGTGTGTGTGTGTGTGTGTGTGTGTGTAAATCTATATGGCATATACATAACATACAGTGGATATAAAAAGTGTACACACCCTTGTTAAAATGCCAGGTTATTGTGATATAAAAAAATTAGACCACAATAAATCATTTCAAAACTTTTTCCACCTTTAATGTGACCTGTAATCTGTAAAATTCAATTGAAAAACAAATCTGTTAGAGGAAAAAATATAAAAAATTAAAAATGTACGATACGCTGGTTGCATAAGTGTGCACACCCTTAAACTAATACTTTTTTGAAGCACCTTTTGATTTAATTACAGCATTTAGTCTTCTTGGGTAGGAGTCTATCAGCATGGTGCATCTGACTTGGCAATATTTGTTTCCTTGCAAAAGCACTCCAAATCTGTCAGATTGCGAGGGCATCTCTTGTGCACAGCCCTCTTCAGGTCACCCCACAGATTTTCTATTAGATTTAGGTCTGGGCTCTGGCTGGGCCATTCCAAAACTTTAATTTTCTTCTGGTGAAGCCATTCTTTTGTTGTTTTAGATGTATGCTTGGGGTCATTGTCGAGTTGAAAGGTGAAATTCCTCTTCATCTTCAGGTTCCTAGCAGATGCCTGAAGGTTTTGGGCCAAAAGTGACTGGAATTTGGAACTGTTAATTCCCTCCACCTTGACTAAAGCCCCAGTTCCAGCTGAAGAAAATCAACCCCAAAGCATGATACTGCCTCCACCATGCTTCACCATGGGGATGGTGTTCTTTTGGTGATGGGAAATGTTGTTTTTGCGCCAAACATACCTTTTGGAATTGTGGCCAGAAAGTTCAACCTTGGTCTCATCAGACTATAACACATTTTCCCTACATGCGTTTGGGAGACTTGATGTATTGTTTTGCAAATTTTAGCTGGGCCTGGATGTTTTTTAGTATAAGAAAAGGCTTTCGTCTTGCAACCCTACCCCATAGTCCAGACATTTGGAGAATACGGGAGATTGTTGTCACATATAGTTTACAACCAGTACTTGCCAGAAATTTCTGCAGCTCCTTCAGTGTTGCTGTAGGTCTCTTAGCAGCCTCCTTGACCAGTTTTTGTCTTATCTTTTCATCAATTTTGAAGGGACGTCCAGTTCTTTGCAAAGTCACTATTTTCTCCACTTTTTGATAACTGTCTTCACTGTGTTCCATGGCATATCCAATGCTGTGGAAATTTTTTTGTACCCTTCTCCTGACTGATGCTTTTCAACAATGAGATCCCTTTGATGCTTTGTAAGCTCTCTGCGAACCATGGCTTTTGCTGTAACAGGCAACTGAGTAAATGTCAGGAAAATCCTACTAGGACAGCTGAACTTTATTTGGGGTTAATCAGAGTCTCTTTAATTGACGACAGGTGTGTACCTAAGAAGACTGAATGTTGTAATTAAATCAAAAGGTGCTTCAACAAGGTATTACTTTAAGGGTGTGCACACACAACAAAGTATTAGTTTAAAGGTGTGCACACTTATGCAACCAGCTTATTGTATGTTTTTTATATTTTCCCCCTAACAGTTTTGCTTGTTTTTCAATTGAATTGTACAGGTTATAGGTCACATTAAAGGTGGGAAAAATTTTGAAATTATTTTGTGGCCTCATTTTTTTATATCACAAAAACCTGACATTTTAACAGGGGTGTGTACACTTTTTATATCCACTGTATGTATATGCTGATGACTGGACAATGGCTGAAAAGTATGCTCTTGTGTGAGTACATTTGGAAGGCCATCGCATACATTGGTTTTGTTGACTTTTTGCCTAACACCATTAATAAATTATTTTCTACACAAATGTGAGGGTTCATCTTCTGCATAGGAACTTTGCACAATAATGTGAAAATGTGATGCTTCTCAGACATAGTTTATAACCACAAATTACTTTTAAGTCAAATTCATACAATCAAATGTATTTTGTCACCATGAAGAAGCAGTCCACTCCCTTCAGTTATGCACATCACATGCAGGGATCTGTTTCATTAGCAACCCCTAAACAATGAAGCCAAATCCAGGTTACTTCCCACTGCACTTCTTCAGCAAGTACGGTGGGTGTGTGTCATACACCATTTAGGGATAATTGGTGGTTTGTTAGTTTGCTCATACTCAAACCCTGTGTCTTACTTAGGGGAGACAAGAGCCTGAGTCCTCTACTCCGACCACCAAGGTGTTAAAAAAAAATGAGTTTCAGGAAGTTCATTGAGTGCCAATTGCATTTTGTAAGGAACTGAGTGCCTAGTGCATTTTACAAGTTATTGAGTGTTCAGAAAGTCATGGTTAGTTGTCTGTCAGGTTCCAGAATCTGCCACATCACACGTGCACTCAAGTCTCTCAATAACAGGTACTGGAATGACTCTGTCATAATCCATGTTGGAGTGAACGACTTCAGACATACCTCCCTGGACTATATGAAGAGAGACATGATTGACCCCGCTGAATGTGTGTCCCAGGGAGGTATGCCCCTAGCCTTAAGCAGCACTCTACCATCACCCAGAATGATGCCTCAATGCAAACAGAAAATGACTGACTTTAACAATTGGCTTAGTTTCTGGTGCCCTTCCAGAGGGATCCAGTACCTGACAGCCTGGGAAGATATGACAGACAGACCACAATGCTTTGCTAGAGATGGCCTGCATCTGTCTCACTTGGGCTCCAGGCAAAGGCCCTTGCCTGCCCCATAGTGCCTTTTTTAGGAAAAGTCCTGAGGTCAATAAAACCAACCTAAACATTTCAAAAACATGCAAATTACAGGTCATGCTGCTAAATGCTAGGAGGTCTAAACATGAAACTGCACTCATTGCAAGCATTCTTAAAACTGGAAGATGCTGCCATTTGTGAAGTCACAGAAACCTGGTTCAAAGCTGTGGAGAGTACCCCAGCCTTACCTGGCTACTCATCCTATCATACATTCATACCCCAAACTGTGGACAGCAAAGCCAAAGAAGGGGAGTTTCAATATATATTAAAGACACACACACACACACACACACACACACACACACACACACACACACACACACACACACACACACACACACACACACACACCTCCAGGCTGGTCAAACAGTATGACACACAGGAGGCAGTTAACCATTGACAAGACCCCTATTGAAATCATAGCCAGCTACAGGCCCCCAAATTTGACTCAAGATTCCCTCACCACCTATCTGGACTTCTTTGAATCTATCAAGATTCAATCCTTTACCCTGATCCTGGGTGACATTAACTACCCAACTATAGAATGGAAAAACTACCCATGCCAGAATGCAAATGCCCAGAGATTCCTCGATTTTATCAATGCAAATGCCTTGGAACAGCTAGTCGATTCCCCCACAAGAGGTGATAATATCTTGGACTCGGTATTAACCAACATGAGTAACCACTGCAGCACCCATACAGTATAATCCTTCCTGGTAACATCCTACCATAAAGCAGTCATTTTCGAAGCCAGCATCTCCCCTGACCCCCCCCCCCTCTAGCTATGGTCAAACAAAAACTTCTACAAAGCTGATTAAAACCTCCTGAGGTATAGTATAAACAGCTTCACAGCCCCTCCCCCTCTATAGGAAATGGCACCGATGTCCAAATCTACACCAAAGTACTATACAAGCACTTATATAGATGCATGGAATCAGACATACCTGACAGGACAAAATCATCCTCTGCAAGGAAGAGTAAACCTGTGCAGTGGACATCTGCAATAAATAAACTCTATAACAAAAGGAAAAAAAATGCTGTCTAGGACCAAGAAGGCGAAGGTGCCCAATTGGAAGCACTCTCTCCTTAGCCTGAACTAGCAAATAAGAGCACTAGTGAACTCCTCTAGAGCCAATTTTGAGTCCATATTGGCCACATCTACTACAGACAATCATAAGGCCTTCTTCACATATGTCCGCAGTCTCAAGAGAAGCACCCACATTTGTTCAGAATTGGTGGTCAAGGACACCACATACATCCACCTTCAAAAACCTACTAAAATCCTATCTATACACCAACCACTTATGTAACTGCAATGGACCTCCCTGAACTCCCACCCTGCTGAAGGAAGTTACCCCTTGTACTTTAGACAAACATATAATTACTGTGTTACACTGTCTCTCTTTGTATATACTGCAGATATTGTTTATATGCCTATACTATACTATTGCTCTGTAATATACAAACACTGCACCTACACTTGTCTACAAAGTGTATGATCACATGTGTGTACTTTATCTCTGTATTATTATCCTGTTAACCTTTCTACATGTATTTCCTAAACGTTGTCACTTTGACTGTTATTATAAATTGTTCATTGCTCTAACTGTTTGGAGCTTTTCTCCCCAGGACTCCATTGAAAACTGACACTGGCTGTCCAGGCAGACTATCCTGGTAATTAAATAATAAATGCTGTAGATATAGCCAACCTACTGGCTGACAGATTTAGCGAAAACATCTCACCTCTGGCCCCTAATCAGTAAATCAGGACATCTCCAGTACCTGCTCCCCTCCCCCTATCTCTAGGGAACAGGTCATCACTGCCCTCTGAAAGGCAAAAAATACAGCCTCCATGGGACCCAATAACATCCCAGACTTGCATCCTACATGAACTCAGGCATGAAATTGCAGCACCATTAGGCACCCTATTCAAACAAAGTTTGAGTACCGGGCTTTGTTACACCCAAGTGGAGGACAGCCACTGTCATCCCTTTACACAAAGTTGGAGCATCCACCGATCTGGGAAATTATAGACCCATGAGCCTAACTAGCCTGATCTGCAAGGCCATAGAATGGATTATCATGGACGTCATTGACAAGGACAGTGGCAACCTCCAAACACTAGACCCCACAAAGTTTGGCTTTGTCAAGGGGAGGTTGTGTCTGTTAAATCTGGTCGACTTCTTTGAGACAGTCACCAAAGCTATGGATGAGGGGAAGATGGTGCTTACCACTTAACTTGACCTGGCCAAAGCCTTTGACACTGTTCCCCACTCAGGCATAATAGATAAACTCTCTCAACTAGGCATCAATCCATATGTTACCAGATGGATAGCAAACTAGCTCAATGATAGAACTAACCTAATCAAAACAGGGGAAGCCACCTCAAGCAGCAGACCCATAATGAGCGGTGTACTCCAGGGATCAGTCTTGGCCTCTGTTATTTGGGATATACTTTTCTGAGGTGCAGGCCAAAACCAGTGGGCTATGGCTGATCAAGTTTGCAGATGATTGCAAGCTGGGTGCGGTCATCAATTCCCCAAGTGATGTGGACATCCACCAAGTAGGTCACACCCAAATAAATGCCTGTGCCAGAAACATGGCCTCAAGCTGAATACCAAAAAATGCATCATCATCCCCTTTGGGGAGAATGACGTCCCCACATATTATCACATTAATAACGTTCTAAGCATGCAATCAGTCATGAGGGATTTGGGCACCCAGGTTGATAGCAACCTGACTTTTGACCACCATGTTGCTTGCTTTCGTTGTACAGAAAGCTTTCTACATGGCCAACTTCATAAGTAAGGGTATCTCATTCAGGGACAAGGAGGTCATAACATCCCTGTATTCTTCCCTTATAAGGCCAATTATTTAGTACAATGCCCCCTTCGGCATGTACTTCGCAAAGCACATGTAGCAGCTGGAGAGACCAGGAGAATCCAGGGCTTAAAACATCTACCCTACACAGATAGGGCTAAAAGCCCTGTCCCTCTACTCAGTTTCATACAAACTCCTCAGAGGTGACCTCTGTCTGGCATACAAAGCAATTTCAGACCCCGCCCTTGATGGGACTGCTGCATATCAGCAAGTCAACCTCCACTCCAGTAACCCACATACGCGACTTAAACCTGATCTATTCATCAATAGGACTTGTTGGCAGGATGGATTTGTGTCCCAGAGACTCCCCCCATCTGTGGGAAAGACATCTCCACAGGAAGTAGAGTACATATTTATCCCTTTTCAAGTGCAACCTGGATAACTGAATGGGAAACAGAAAATACACCCCTGGGATTCAATCTGTGTCCCTGCTGGACAGGGACTTTGGGTGCTGACTTGTCTAAACATGGGCTAAACCCTTGGCTAGGCTTATAAGGGCCTCAGGGCCAATACCCTAGTAACTTCCTATAAGGAAATGAGAGCTTCAGGGGAAGAGAAGTTTAATGATGCTCATGCTTAGTCTGTTTATAAGGTGCAACTGCTGTTTAGGAAATGGTATCACTATTGTGCTAAAGAGTTTGGAAGCATTGTTAAGGCCACAGCAGGTAACAAGCTTGCTTTTGATGCAAAAGGCTGTGGATTCTACCCCCACAGCATGTAGATGGATTGCTAATACTGTGTTTTACTTAAAGGGTAATGGAGAGTATTTCCTCCTTTGGAGGAGATACCTAGTCACTATGAACCTGTTGTCAGTTTGCCATCCATTCCCTACTGCAGTATTACTAACTTACCACATTTTATGTAACATGGGCAGTTTATTCTTCAAGGATAGCAGGCACTGAATTTGTAGATGAAACACTGAAATATAAAGTTGTTTACCAGCAGCAACCTCTTCATTAGTTACAGATCTCTTTAATGTAGAGTTATTCAGTTGACTTTTAAGTCTGCAGATATTGTGCATGTTGGTTGATTTTGATGGATTGTACTGACTGACATCAGAGTACACTTTTAATGAAATGTTTTGAAATGGGTAGTTTTGTCATTTTTGGTTCATACACATTGTTTCATTGCTTAATGGAAAAATGTTCAAAACTAGCTTGAATCTTCGAGGAGGGAGTGTCAAGAAATACTGCCAGCCCAGCTATCTAAAATTGTGTAAATAATTATATGTCATTTGTGAATATCAACATGATGTATACAAGATGCTTGTGTTACAAATGTATTAGAACTGTATGTCATGTGTATATCAAACTGCTTGAAGCTGTTTGCCAAGTGCTTAAAATGTAACCACAGCATGCCCTATTGAAATAGAATAGAAATGTACCTGCACTATTGTAACTGTTTAGATGTATATATTTAAACAGTGGAAACTGGAATACAGAAGGTTACCTTCAGAAAAATAGCCGAAATTGAATTACTTTATGGCCAGGCTATAAAAACATGTTATCTTTCAGTTTCAGTGTCCAAAATTATGGAGCGTTCTGTATTGTGTTGGAAGTGTTTATTGTTTTATGACTTCCACCATTTGAGAAAGATCTGACGTCTATGTATTTTCACAGGTGGATGCTAAATGCTGCTAGCTTTCAGCAGTGGGGGTTTTACTTGGGATAGAGTCAGGTGACAAGAAATGATGTCATTCTGCAAGCTATCCCAGCAGTAATATTTGAGATATTAATTTAAGAGGTCTCTTACAGAGAGACAGCATTCTGTATTCTGTCTTTGACTTGACAACAAGGAGACCCATTTACTGCACACTTGCCTTGCTCTGTAAGTAAGTTAACTAGGGTATTTTAATTCTCTTAGATATAGTCAGGAATATAGCAAAGCTTAATTTAGATGTTTTTCTTTATTTATTTGAGACTGTCCTGCAATGCTGTTTTAAATATTTCTAGTGAATTTGAACTCTGACGTTATTGTGATTACATACTGAGTATTATTTTGTTCATTTATTATTAAATATATTTAAACCTTTCATTGTGGTTGATCTGTCTAGAGATATTTAAGTTCTGAGACAGTACTTGCATATTTATTGGTGACACTGTGGGCCACTCTTAGTAGCTTTGCTCTTGGTCAAACAACATTTGTATTAATAGTAACAATACACAGTAAGATTGGAAACACTGTTAATGGGAGCTTTTGAAGCAGAGAAGGGTGGGCTGAAAGAGACCTAGTGAGAACATTTGAAGTAGAAGTTTACTGTGATAAACAATGTTGAAGGCTTTAGACAAATCTAGAAATAAGGAAAAGAATAGTTTGCCATTACCTCTAGCTTTATTGACCATATCTATTTTGGTTAGCAGGGCAGTGATATTACTAAGGGAAGGACAGAATCCATGCTGTGTAGAGGAGAAGAATTCTTCCTGCAGGAGATAGCAATTGTTTCTGAAAACATTTTTCAAGTATTTTGGTGAGGGGATATAACAGGTCTAAAGTTATTACTGCCTGTTGAATTTTCACCTTTGTGCAGAGGGATAATGTGTGACTTTTTCCAGAGAGAGGGAATGTGGGATTCCTGGACTGACCTTTTTATAATGACTGAGACAGGATAGGCAATGTTGCTGGCTATTTCTAGGTGCTCACTTGGAAGGTGCTCACTTGGAAGGTTATCAGTTGAAGAGGAGCATGGTTTAAGTTTAAGAGTAGTTTTATAGAGGATATGGGCACAGGGTTGAAGGTGAAAGTGGATATGGTTGAATATGGCTGTTGGGCACGGCTGGGAGTAGATGTTCAGGAATCCTTGGTTAGAGATGCTACTCTGTCTATAAGACAAGAGTTGAACTATGTTACAGTTTCAAGTGGTGAGTTATACAGAGAGGGGTTTGGGTTGAATTGTTGGCTGGGATGTACGATTTCTTTAATGGATATCCAAAACTGACACAGACATACACAGATCTATAATACACTCATATAAACACAAACACACCCACACACGCATATAAATATACAGAAGCACACACACACACACACACACACACACACACACACACACACACACACACACACACACACACACAAACACACACACACACGCACACACATGTGTGTGTATGTATGTGTATATATATATGTGTGTGTGTGTGTCTCTATATATATATATATATATATATATATATATATATATATATATATATATATATATCTACATATACATATATAGATCTACACACAGACACACAAATACAGATAAATGCACACACATGCACATGTACATATACACACAAACACACACAAGCACACAGTTAACCACATAAATATATAAGCACACACATATACACTCAAACATATAGACACATCACATACAGGCACACACCCACTCACATATATGCACACATACACATATAAACATACAATTATACACACACACACACACACACACACACACACACACACACACAGCTATATCTATTATATCTGTATATAATACATACATACAAGCACATACACACAGATATGTACAGACACAAAAATGCACACACAGACACGTAAAAACAGACACACAGACATATACACACAAACTCATATCCACACACATGTATACATGTACATATGCACACATACAGACACGTATTATATACAGACATAGATATACACACACACACACAAACTCATATCCACACACACGCACACATATACATATAAATACACATACAGACACAAATTATATACAGACAGATATAGATATATACACACACACACGCTCATAAAAACATACACATACATATATACCCACACACATGCACTCACATGTATATATATCTGTATCAATCAATATATATATATATATATATATATATATATATATATATATATATATATATATATATATACAGAGAGAGAGAGAGAGAGAGTAATATCATTGTGGATGAGGGATGCGATTTACCTAAATGCTGTTTTGAATATCTATGTAAAATATATGATGTGACTTTAAATATTGGCTTATTTAAAACTTTCAACAAGGGGATGCACTATTCCACTGATGACGCCAGGAGGCGAAACTGGTTTGAATCTCACTTGTTTGTGGTGCTGGCTGCCTGCTACAGCATTGTGGATTATTTTTAAATTAAATAAAATAATCTAAATCACAGCCGATAGTGCTGTTTTTTGGATCAAGGTGTTTCACAAAGGTGCTGGACTTTTTGTGCTTTTTGTATTTTGGTTTGGTCCAAGAACACACTGTGTTAGCATGCACCAGAACGTTTGTGTTGGGGGGTATTTTATATGGGTTCAGGCGCCTAGGCAGCAAGACATTTCCCTGTGATACATTTGACTGGGGACACATGGCTGAAGTGACATTTAGCTGCAGAGAAATATGTCTGCTTGCAGATTCCCTGTGGGCAAAGAGAAGAATGTCTTGCCATGCCAACAACTTCAAGAACCACAGTCACAGAGGGAAAACAATATCCATGGTCCACAAGGGAACATGAGACAGCAGGCAATATGGCAGGCATCAGCAGCAAGCTGGCCAGAAGTCATGTCAGTGGCAGTACAAATGCAGTGCACATTGGGCAGTACCTTTATAATTGGTGTGTGTGGGCCATTACCCTGTTTACATTCTCTAGGGAACATTACCTATAATGCATACTGGAGCATAAATGTGATTACAGTAGCCTGCAGGATTTCCTCCACGATGTAGCACAATTCTACATGTTGTAGTTACATAAGTATGTACTCTACACTGAGCACAAATTACTTCTTCTGCCTCCATGCATTTGGTTATTAAAGCTGTGAGCATGGCAGTATGTGCTTTTCTTTGCCCACAGGGAATTTGAAAACAGCCATATTTCTCTGCAGCTGATTCTCACTTCAGCCATGTGTCCCCAGTCAAATGTACCACAGGGAAATGTCTTGCTGCCTAGGTGCCGAACCCATTATATATATATATATATATATATATATATATATACATACACACACACACACACACACACACACACACACACACACACACATATATATATATATATATATATATATATATATATATATACGTACATACTCATACAAATATACCTATAGCTGTCTAACTAGAGATGTGTATATATTACATACACACACAGATATGCACCCAGATACCCACACACAAATATACACAAACACACACTCATATACACACAAATGCACACACAAAGGATGCACATACACATACAGACAGAAACACATATAGACACAAACACACACACACACACACACACACACACACACACACACACACACGTATATACGACCATATACCCACGCACAAATATACACAAACACACATGAATGAATAACATCAATTTATAATTTAAAAATGTTGCTGTTCTCTGAATCCAAGCAAACCTCAGTGTCAGAAATTATATGCACAGCCATTCATCTAATGAAAAACTATCAGTTCGTCTAATGAAAAGCTATCAAAAACAGAAATAATCCTCCCGCCTCTCACATATGCATGTGACTGTGTACGAATAATTTATGTACGCAGCTTAAAACATTTTTGTACTTCTCTTATGCACTGCAACAGAATGTCTCATGGCAAGCTTACCTCTGAATTGCTTTTGCCTCTCATTTTTGCATTGTCTCATGTAAACTTTTTGCTTTTCTCAGAAATGCCTGAAACTTACAATCAATTCAAGAAAAACTATCTTACACTTGTTGAGGGTTTACCAGTGGAAAAATGAAGCAACAAAAGAAGAAACCTCTGGTATTCCACCACAGCAGAAATTTCACCATGATAAAGTCCTGTTTCAAACAACAAAGTTTAATGGATGAGATAAAAACAGCAGTAAAGTTCCAAACATGATAAAACAATGAGCGCTTTCGGCTATTTAGCCTTCTTCAGATCGTTAACTTTTGGTAGTAATACATATATATTTATACAAAAAGCTAGCCAATAAAATTCAAGGTTAATTAACTTCTTGACCAGTCATAGCAGTTATATCTATTCATTCTCATTCGTTATAAATATATCCAGTGATCTTTCTTCTACACAGCTAAGTAGCCTATAGCTTTAATTTGGGGCAATAACATTTGTAATAAAATCGGCGCCAAAATTATGCTAATGTGCTGTCTTTTTGGTCAAACTCTATTGGTTGTAAATAAATCTCATAGCGCTATTTATTGGCGCATTTCTTTTGATAGTTGTGTTTAGAACAGCTGTCATTAACCTATCACATGTGTTCTACATGGCTAAAAAATATTGCATCGGCAGTATGTTAATGCAAAATCTCCTACCTAATTTTTTACTGGTTGTGAGAGCATGTTATACCATTCCAGTAAATTCAATTCGTTATAGCTTCCTTGCTTTTATTTTGCTGCCATCCAGTGGCCACAAATATATATATTAACTTTATTTTAGAAAATTTCTAAAAATTATTTATTTATATTGTACCTTGTTTTTCAAATATAAGCCTGCGTTGGCTAACGAATCCCCTTTAAAATTATTTGATTGTCCTCTTATAAATAAAAAGGATATTTTACATATATCAATCCTAATTCATTAGATGTATAAGCGATTCTTATCCATATCTATCAAGCGTGTTAAAATACGACTGGCACAACCAAAAACATAGTCACCATCCCAACTCAGCTCCCGCCAACATGGAAATCCATAACAGTACCAATAAATTTCTGCATACCATCAGCCATACTTCCCCCTTCCACTACATACCAAAATGGGGGGGGGGTCCACCATTCACTAAACAGTCTCAAATATAAGGAATACATCCCTACTTGCTTTCTTAATAAAGGGCAGTGTCCAGATCCGGAAGCCTTTTAATGTATAAATTATATAATGGATTTATTGTTGATAGTTAAAACGTCTATCCTTGTTAGACTATCTCTGGTATGAGGCGCACACATAGGCGCATCCTCAGTAAAAGGCAGTACTCAGATCTAGGAGAACTTTTCATATCCAAAGATGCTAATGTGTATTTTAGTGACTAATAATTAATAATACTTATTTATTAAAGTCCTGACAGAGCATGAGTGATCTTAATGTAGTAAATTCACTATGGGCCTTTGACTAAAAAATCTTTTTGAATCTATAACAATGAAACCTCATATGAGTTAAAATAAATAATAAGCTTGAAAAATGATTTTAACTATAAATGAGTAAAAATAATAATAAAAATAATAAAGATAACTGACAAGATATATGTTAAAATACGAATATGGTGTATATCATCATCTTAATGTAATTAATTGATTAAGAACTTTACATGATATATACATTTTTCCATTGTAATAAGAACATTAATAAATGGTTCATAATTTCTTGCAAATAATATTTCTAATGATTCTGGACTGTAAAGGTGTTTCTTCTAGTTTTCAATATAGGTTTCAATGGAACTATGGTGTTTAATCCAGGGGGGTGATTTGCTCTCATGTTAGTTATCCAGGATATTTCACGCAGTTCAGTTCGATTATGAACGTCTCCTCCTCTATTGGTCTGAATGACAGTTTAAAAGCTTTAAAAAGGAAAGAATGAGTCGGATATTGTATTATGTGCATTGCTAGTACATTATTTGGTTCCTTTTGTCGTATATCTCTTAGATGTCGTAGTATACAATCTTTAAGCCGCTGATCTGTTTTGCCTATATAAAAGGCATTGCACTGACGGCAGGTGGCCAAATACAGTAAATGTGCTGTGGTACAATCAGCATATACATTGAAGTGGTACTGTTTATTTCCATGAGTGGAAATAAAAGCATTCAAACTGTCAATGGAAGGACAGGCTTTGCATCTGCTGCATTTAAAAGTTCCCTTTCTATCCGAGCGTGTAATTTGTGTGGTAAAGCCATCTTTGTTACATAAGAGTCTTTACAAATTTTTCTTGTTCTTATACTGGAATCTCGGTTGCTCTCCTACCACTTGTTTGATTTTTTCATCCATTGTTAATATTGACCAATGTTTTCTTATTATATCGCATATCTGTTTGTTGTCTGAACTGTAGGTTAGCAAGCAATTTAACTGTGAGGTATGGTTGTCAGGAGCAATGGCTTGCTGTGATGAAGTATTCTTGGAGAAATAAGGTTGACCTTTGCCTTTCCTTATTTCCTGGAGATTTTGTTTGAGTCTTAAATTTGTGTCTGAATAAGACCTTTCCTTTAAATACCTCTGTGCGTTAACATTGTTCCGTGATAAATTCCTCATCTTTGGTACATAATATGGATACCCTTAGGACCTGATTTTCATATATGTTTTTAAAAATATGTCCAGGGCGCATGCTTTGTTTGTGTAAGTAGTGGTTTCTCCAGGTATCTTTCCTATGAATGCTTGTATTTATGCCTTCTTTTGGATGTAGATGTACTTTTACATCCAAGAAATCTATTTCTTGATATGATGAACTTGCTTTGAATTTAAGAAAATTGGTAAGAGGAATAAATAAAACACCAATGAGAAAAAATGGAGATTATACAGAAAGACAAAACATACAGCTAGAAGGTATGCACTTGATTACAAAGAAAATGCCATTAACGAAATGATATTCCTTCTAATAATGATTTATTAGAAGTTAATGCCAATATTCCTACATCTCATGAAACACCATCTGAGAATACATTATCGATAGGTCACAATGACCCTACACTAACAACCAGACCTAGGGATGGAGTAATACATACACCAGTAAATTGTCCTTTACCAGTTTTTATGAAACAGAACAACTACAAAACTCAGAGAACCCAGAGCCAAGAGCGGAAGCGCAAGAAATTCATGAAATGAGTAAGAATCCATCCAACCTAGTAGTTAACATCTCACAGACAGAATTAAGTCATTAAGCAATGACTTTATTAAGTAAGGGTTTAAATTTTATACCATCATTGACATCCGATTTGAATGAATTTATGACAGACATCAGACTTTTTTGTAGAAACATTTCGTTAAAATGTTTTTTTGGTCAAAACAACAACTATGAACCCTCCCTTAAAAAGCTAAGTACCTTCACTCCAGTAGATCCTCTATTGGTTGAGCTTTTTCTAAGACTATGTGAAGAAGAGGTTTCTGAAACCAGGAATTCCACTAACAAAAAGAGATGTACATTTTACAACATGACAGTTAAAGAAAATGAAGCTTTAAAACAGCTTAAACACATAGATAACCTAGTTATAAAACCAGCGGACAAAGGAGGATGTATAGTTATAATGGAAGCTGAATGGTACAGGAACAAAATGATAACAATGTTGGAAGACCAACATACATATAAAAAAACTGAACAATAAAGATGTTATCACAAGAATCACATTCTTTTGCAGTATTTTATATGAATTGTTAATGGAAAGACGTATTACTCAGGAGCAATATGAATTTTCCGACACTCCTCATCCTCTATACCCTAGTATAAGTGGTACACCTAAAATTCTTAAAGATCTATATGATCCTCCTCTACGACCCATTGTCTCTGGGAGAGAATGGATAACAGAACCGTTATCTGTGTTCATAGAAAATGAGTTGAAAAAGGCACTACCGCTTGCAAAGACAGTTCTGTAAGGTACAGGCCAATTCTTGAGTGATTTCTTTGAACAAATCAATCACTTGACAACATTTGAAAACCTTATATTGGTAACCATGGACATTACCAGCTTGTTCACAGTTATTCCCAGTGACTATGGCCTGCATGCCATCAACACTTTCCTACAAAGACACAATATTGCAGCAAATCCAATATGTGCCCTGTTAGAACTGGATCTAGAAAATAACATTTTTATCTATGGAGAAGACTTATATCTACAAACATGGGGAGTAGCCATGGGCACCCCATGTGCTAATAGTTATTCAAACTTGGTATTAGCAGAATGGGAGCATGAAACAATTTTCTCGGAGAACAACATATGGCTCCCACACTAGCTATATTATGGTCGCTTTGTTGATGATGTCTTTATTTTATGGAAAGGAAAAATGGAAGAGCTGAACAGCTATGTTGATTATATCAATGGAAGTACCACTTTTCTTAAATTCAAAGCAAGTTCATCATATGAAAAAATAGATTTCTTGGATGTAAAAGTACATCTACATCCAAAAGAAGGCATAAATACAAGCATTTGTAGGAAAGATACCTGGAGAAACCACTACTTACACAAACAAAGCATGCACCCTGGACATATTTTTAAAAACATATATGAAAATCAGGTCCTAAGGGCATCCAGATTATGTACCAAAGATGAGGAATTTATCACGGAACAACGTTAACGCACAGAGGTATTTAAAGGAAAGGTCTTATTCAGACACAAATTTAAGACTCAAACAAAATCTCCAGGAAATAAAGAAAGGCAAAGGTCAACCTTATTTCGCCAAGAATACTTCATCACAGCAAGCCATTGCTCCTGACAACCATACCGCACAGTTAAATTGCTTGCTAACTTTCAATTCAGACAACAAACAAATATGCAATATAATAAGAAAACATTGGTTAATATTAACAATGGATGAAAAAATCAAACAAGTGTTAGAGCAACTGAGATTCCAGTATAAGAACAAGAAAAATTTGAAAAGACTCTTATGTAACAAATATGGCTTTACTGCACAAATTACATGCTTGGATAGAAAGGGTACTTTTAAATGCAGCAGTTGCAAAGCCTGTCTTTTCATTGACAGTTCGAATGCTTTTATTTCCACTCATGGAAATAAACAGTACCACTTCAAAGTATATGCTGACTGTACCACAGCACATTTAGTGTATTTGGCCACCTGCCGTCAATGCAATGCCTTTTATATAGGCAAGACAGATCAACAGCTTAAAGATTGTATACTACGACATCTAAGAGATATACGACAAAAGGAACCAAATAATGCACTAGCAATGCACATAATGCAATATCTGACTCGTTCTTTCCTTTTTAAAGCTTTCAAACTGTCATTCAGACCAATAGAGGAGGAGACATTCATAATTGAACTGAACTGCGTGAAATATTCTGGATAACTAACATGAGAGCAAATCGCCCCCCTAGATTAAACACCATAGTTCCATTGAAACCTATATTGAAAACTAGAAGAAACACCATTACAGTCCAGAATCATTAGAAATATTATTTGCAAGAAATTATGAACCATTTATTGATGTTCTTATTACAATGGAAAAATGTATATATCATGTAAAGTTCTTAATGAATTAATTACATTAAGATGTTGATATACAGCATCTTCGTATTTTAACATATATCTTGTCAGTTATCTTTATTACTTTTATTATCATGTTTACTCATTTATTGTTAAAATCATTTTTCAAGCTTATTATTTATTTTTAACTCATATGAGGCTTCATTGTTATAGATTCAAAAAGATTTTTTAGTCAAAGGCCCATAGTGAATTTACTACATTAAGATCACTCAAGCTCTATCAGGACTTTAATAAATAAATATTATTAATTATTAGTCACTAAAATACACATTGGCATCTCTGGATACGAAAAGTTCTCCTAGATCTGAGTACTGCCTTTTACTGAGGATGCGTGTATGTGTGCGCCTCATACCAGAGATAGTCTAACAAGGATAGACGTTTTAACTATCAACAATAAATCCATTATAAAATTTATATATTAAAAGGCTTCCAGATCTGAACACTGCCCTTTATTAAGGAAGCGAGTAGGGATGTATTCCTTATATTTGAGACTGTTTAGTGAATGGTGGACCCCCCCCCCCCATTTTGGTATGTAGTGGAAGGGGGAAGTATGGCTGATGGTATGCAGAAATTTATTGGTATTGTTATGGATTTCCACGTTGGCGGGAGCTGAGTTGGGATGGAGACTGTTTTTGGTTGTGCCAGTCGTATTTTAACATGCTTGGTAGATATGGATAAGAATCGCTTATACATCCAATGAATTAGGATTGATATATGTAAAATATCCCTTTTATTTATGAGGACAATCAAATTATTTTAAAGTGGATTTGTTAGCCAACACATGCTTATATTTGAAAAACAAGGTACAATATAAATAAATAATTTTTAGAAATTTTGTAAAATAAAGTTAATATTATATATATTTTTTGGCCACTGGATGGCAGCAAAATAAAAGCAAGGAAGCTATAACGAATTGAATTTACTGGAATGGTATAACATGCTCTCACAACCAGTAAAAAATTAGGTAGGAGATTTTGCATTAACATACTGCCGATGCAGTATTTTTTAGCCATGTAGAACACATGTGATAGGTTAATGATAGCTGTTCTAAACACAACTATCAGAAGAAATGCACCAATAAATAGCGCTATGAGATTTATTTACAACCAATAGAGTTTGACCAAAAAGACAGTACATTAGCATAATTTTGGCGCCGATTTTATTACAAACGTTATTGCCCCAAATTAAAACTATAGGCTACTTAGCTGTGTAGAAGAAAGATCACTGGATATATTTATAATGAATGAGAACGAATAGATATAACTGCTATGATTGGTCAAGAAGTTAATTAACCTTGAATATTATTGGCTAGCTTTTTGTATAAATATATATGTATTACTACCAAAAGTTAACGATCTGAAGAAGGCTAAATAGCCGAAAGCACTCATCGTTTTATCATTTTTGGAACTTTATTGCTGTTTTGATCTCATCCATTAAACTTGTTTGGTGTTTGAAACAGGACTTTATTGTGGTGAAATTTCTGCTGTGGTGGAATACCAGAGGTTTCTTCTTTTGAAACTTACAATCAGTCATTACAAACATCTGAGTTTTATACTTTATTGCTGAGAAAAAAATATCCTGATGCAAAACTTTTTGTTCTTTTCCCCTTTCAGATGAACTAGAGTAATGTTTGAAATGTTCCCAATTTTGGCCCTTTGTCTCTCATTATTTCTGGCTTTGTTCAAAATTCTTAAGCATAGTAGTAGAGAGGTACAACTATAACTGCAACTAGTAACGTCTTTCGGCTTTTTCCGGTTAGGGGTCGCCACAGCAGAACGCCACTCTGCTTATGATTACCAGTAGATTTTTACAGTGCTGAGGTGTCAGCCTGATGCCCAACCTTCAACGAAGGCACACCCATTCATGCACATACCTACCTGCATGTCTTTAAACATCACTCGACCACGGGGAGGACATGCAGACTCCACACAGAAGGCGCTCCACATGAGAATCGAACCAGAGAACCTCTTGCTGTGAGGCGACAACACTAACTGCTGCACCACCACGGCCTCTTGAGGTACGACTGCAACTAATTTTAGCCATTACATGGAATGCTTTGGCATGCTGTTTAGTATTGGGAGTAGGAGAGATTTCTTTTTATGATCGGCATTCTCTAAGATAATATAATTTATCTTAAACTGCAGTTTTACTCCCAGGTTAGTTGATCGCTCACAATAAATATACACTTGCATTACCACAATCCACAGAATGCCAGTTTAGCAAGGTTTTTTTTTCTATTCAAATAGAACAAACCATGAACATCATTATCGGGCAACTGATGGTGGTTTAGAGAGGTTTTTTTTTCTTTATGATTTTTCCCCACAAGTTATCATTTACAAATGCAGCAAGTTTTGGAATCTGCAGTTGCTATGTTTGTAAATGATACCCTGTAAGAAAAAAGTATGTGGAACCAGAAGTTCAATTTGTGCAGAGATAAAACAGTCTACAGAGAAAAAAAAACAAAACGATACAGCTTTGCAGCAACTTTTTCTGTCTACAAGCGTCACTAGACAAATGGCTTGAGATGGCATCTTTCTTCATATGGACAAAAAGACTGAGCAAATACATACAGTGAAAATCCAGCATTACGGATGCTTGAAATGGAACAAAACTTTGACAGTATTATGTTTCATGGCAGAATGAACATAATTCGGGGACATGCTACTTCGAAGGAAGTGGGGAGCAGTAGTGTTAACATTAATACTGTGGGTGGGGATAAGAATGCCCCTTCAGTGAACAGCTCAGTAAGAATTTTTATACTGGGTTTGTCCCTTTAAATGAAGTTGGATTGTGTACTTGGTTATAGAGGGTTGTTGTTTACATTGTTGTGGTGTTGTACTATAAATGTTGAAAGATGATCAGTAATTATATCAGGGTAGCAACCTGAGGTGCTTATATAGTTTGGCTAAGAGGAGAGGATCCAGTCTAGTGTAGAATGTTTGTTACTACAGTAGAGATTCGATTATCCGAATGCCAATTATCAGAAACGTCAATTATCTGAATGCAGCCTTCCAAAGATTTTGGGTAGGAAATATCAAAGTTTGAATATGTAAATGTTATACGTATTTGCTTGTGCATGTTTTTTGAGCTTGTAGCCTGCTTGTGTGTAAAAAATATTCTTTATTGTCCACTGGAATCACTGAATTGTTAAAATGCATGCAGAAAAAACAAGAATTTTTCAATTTTTTATCCGGTTCAATGTATGTTTGATTATCTGAACAGTTTAATTATCCAAACTACCCTAGGTCCCAACTAATTCAGATAATCAACTTTCTACTGTACTTCCTTTAAATGGATAGTCACAGCTGTAAACTTTTGTTTTCAGCTTTCATCTCCTTCTTCATGCACAGTTCACACTTTTAATGAAGTATTACATTACCTATATTTTGACTAATATCATATAATTACTGTAAGGTTTTTCATGAAATGTTATACTACGTGGTAAGGAAAGTCATAGTATTTGAATTTTTAAGAGATTTACTATAAACGTCTCATTATTCTCATCGAAGTATTGGAGTTAATTAATCACTTGAATCTTCAGTTGAAACAAATTTTCTGTGGCAAAGACAAGTAGTAGGTGTGAAGGCAGTTGAAAACTTCTCCATTCATCTCAGTGAGACACTGACAAGAGAGAAAATGTCCCCATTCACATTAATGAGGTGGTGGAGACAGAGATCCTCGGGTCTGACAGATTCCCATTCTATCAATACTTCACAATTAAGGGATTGTAATTTCAATTTATGAAAAGTGGCATAGAAGCCATTATTGGTGGGGAATGGCTCTGTAGGAGGTATGACATGCTTTGAACTTCTTGCAGGATTTTTGGCTCGGGTCAGAACACAGAGTAAAAAGCTGGGGGAGAGTTTCTTGCAATCTTTTGTCTGGTAAAAGGAGAAATAATCTTGTTGACCCATGCCTTGTTACACGGATACTGGCTACCTTGCTAAATATTTGAAGGAGTCATTCTGAAATTGTCATCTTTGTCGAGGAAGACTACTACCAGAAGATTGTGTGAACCATAAATACACCAAATAGGGGCTGGGTATTACAGGTAAATGCACCATAAATACACATAGGTGTTGGGTATTACAGGTAAGTGCACTATAAATACATCAGATAGGTGCTGGGTATTACAGGTAAGTGCACTATAAATACATCAGATAGGTGCTAGGTATTACAGGTAAGTGCACCATAAATACATCAGATAGGTGCTGGGTATTCCAGTTAAGTACATCATAAATAGACGGGATAGGTGCTGGGTATTGCAGGTAAGTACACTATAAATACACGAGATAGGTGCTGGGTATTACAGGTAAGTGCACTATAAAATACATCAGATAGGTGCTGGGTATTGCAGGTAAGTACACTATAAATACACGAGATAGGTGCTGGGTATTACAGATAAGTGCACCATAAATATACCAGATAGGTGCTAGGTATTACAGGTAAGTGAACCATAAATACATCAGATAGATACTGGGTATTACAGGTAAGTGCATCACAAATACACCAGATAGATGCTGGGTATTCCAGGTAAGTCCACCATAAATACATGAGATAGGTGCTGGATATTACAGATAAGTGCAACTTTTTTATTCTGAAGAGATTGTAAGGCTGTGATAAGTCAGTGGTTTCAGCTCCTGTTATGTGGGTGGTGAGGAATAAATGGGTACAATTTATGTATTGTGTGTACTTCAGCTGTATTTTTTACTAAACAGTAATGCGTTGTAACTTTTTATTTATTTCAAAATGTTCCTCTTTTAACTTTGATGTGGATGTGTGGTTGGTTACTTTCTCTTGGATGGGATCTTCCACCTTTTTTTATTTTCATTTCAGTTCTACTTGTTCTAACTGAATACATCATGGTTGGTCAGTTTGTTCCTTGATGGGATGGATTTAGCTGACTATTTGCTTGTACATACATGTATGCGTTTGTACTTTGTGTACTTTTAAACAAGTCCAGTCTTCTTTGAGGTTAAAGGTCGAGAAACATGAAAAAAAATGCTCTACAGTTGTACACATTCAAGTTCTTAGTGACATTAGTCTCCAGTAGCCTAGTTAGGTAGAGTTGTTACCGTGGTCCATGATTTATTTACTTATTTATTGACATTTGGTGACCAGGAAAGTTTGACTGGGTCAGGACCCATTTTCAGTGGAGGCTCGAGGAGAAAAGCTCCACACAGACAAACATCACTAGACTTTTTACAGTTATGTGTAAACTTTCCATACATATTTTATATGCTTTACATAAAGATTATTGGAAGATAGAGTTTAACATATATACATTTGCATACATCTCAAGCCATATTATAATTTAACATAAAAGTAGTAAAATTTGCAGTCAAATAGATTGTACATTAATGAAGAGGAGATTAAGTTATTATGGATATGGTAGGTTGTGGAGAACACTTAGTGTCTTAAAGTTTATTAAACACTTGGTTTGCATGACACAGACAACTTGCAGTCACAGACAATCAGCCTATGCAGTGGAAGACTGGGATGTTGATTGATTTCTTGTGTGCAGTTTTTATGTGGAACTCAACAAATTTGCTGTTATTTATAGATTAGTGTGGCTATAACTGCAGTCTAAGCATGTATGCTGAAGCAAGAGATTGTAATTTTGATACCATCCTCTGTTATATCATCTCATCAACTTGTTGGCTTTTTTTTTCATTACTTTACACATTCACAACTGCAGGCAGTATAGAGGTATCAAACTCCTGTCACACTTCAAGGAAGTGCAGGAAAGGATGACAATTAAACAGAAAGTAAGATAGGAGATGAGCAGTTTGAATTCATATCATGAAGCAGCATGGTCAATTCAATGATGGCACTGAGACAGATGGAGAAGAAGCAAAAGATGAGGAAGGAGTCCAGATGAGCATTCCCAAACTTGGAGAAAGCATATGTCAAAGCTGATTTGGGCAGTCCTATAATGTACTCAAGTCCCAGAACCACTGATAGAATTAGTGCAGAGTATGTACAAGGGCCCAATACAAGTACTAACAGTATTCTGACTTGCAGAGATGTTCCCATTGGGGTTGGGTGTGCATCAAGGCTCAGCTCTGAGCTCACTGATGTTTATACTGGTGATGCACTACATTAGCAACACTGGTTGTAGAGGACAGGTCAACGAAGCTGATGTATGCAGATGATGTGGCATTACAAGCAGACTGTGAACAAGAAGTTCACCTGACGATTGGGGTATGGATACAAAAGTGAAGTCACGTAGAATGAAACTGAGTACAGACAAGGCAGTTGTCATAGTAGCAAATGTAGAAATCAGAAGAAGCAGAAAATTGAAACTGAAGGGAAGATAGCAGACCAGGATAACAGTTTCAAGTATCTAAGAAGGGTGGTTGAGGAGAAGGCAAGTTTGAATGGGGAGATCAAAGCTAGAATCACAGGGGGCGGTAGCCAAATAGCACAGAGTGTAAGGGGGTAGTGTGTGACAGAGTAACACCAAAGAGGTTAAAAAGTAAGGTGTGCAAACCCACATTATGACCAACACTTATGATACAGAAACCTGGGCAGTGTAAGCTGAGCAGTTGCGGAAGGGGTGGAAGTAATGGAGATTAAGTGACTTAGGTGATGGTTGGATGCACACTGTGGAACACACGAGTAAAATGATGACATCAATGCAGAAGCCAAAGTATCAATTGCAAAGAAGGTCAAAACAAACAGCTTACATTGTTTCAGACAGATGCACAGGAAAACAGAAGTCAATTTGGTGAAGAGGTTTTCAGAGAAACAGGGAAGAGCAAATGAGGACATGCAGAAAAGAGAAGGATGAATTATGTGAAAGAAGTCTTGCAACACTCAGGCATGACTCTCAAAGAAGGCAAGACTCTGGTATTGAATCAAAAGAGGTTGGGATAGTTCACATGACACTCTGATTCCATGTAAAAAATGAAGGAAGGGAGGTACTGATGATGTACATTATTACGGGGATGTGGTGAAGATAATTGGAATGCAGAGAGGCACTGTGTCTGAGGTAACAGAACAGATTACAGAGATGGAAGTGTTGTTTTTGCTCAAACTACATTCCAGGGATAACTACCTTTCCTTGGCACCCCCTAAAAGATATTTTCTTTGTTAGCGTCCAGCAAATGTGTCACTTACTACCTTAAGTCCCCACCTTCAATA
Source organism: Protopterus annectens (assembly GCF_019279795.1). Lineage (NCBI taxonomy): Eukaryota > Metazoa > Chordata > Ceratodontiformes > Protopteridae > Protopterus > Protopterus annectens. Next base: position 1,757,381,363 of record NC_056743.1, read on the forward strand.
AGTTAAACAACAGTATTGTAGCCCCATGAGGTTTACACACAATTAGGTGAAGATTAAGCTACATCACTAGGTCATCAATATATTGCTTATTTTGTACTTTTCCTTTATATTTATCTGGATATCTTAGTTTTTCTGCCTATGCTGATATTTTTAGTTTAGTATTTGTGATAGTGCACGACCGGTCCTGATCTGTTCTGATACTGCATATTGGTTTTATCACATCTATCTTTCCTGAGTATTTTTGGTGGTCTGTTCCCTCTTCTATACTATTCCAACAGTGACACTTCTTGTCTTAGTTGCTTACCAGTTTTCTTTATTTGATACTTCCATGATGGCATTCAATTTCAGCTTTTCCTTTCCCTTACTGCCCCGTGTTTTTGTGGTAAGACTTTATCTGTTATTAATTTAGCTGCACAGTAATATATCCTATTTACTTCTGTTATATCGCATGACTCTCTATGAACAGTCTTAATTGCTTTAAGGTATAGCTGATGCACAGCTATCTTCAAAGGTAACCTGCCACCTGTTGGCATTCTGGTGGAATAGATTGCTGTTATCATATACCTATGTTATCATTAATCTGTATAAATCAGTTTATGCATGTTGTCAGTTTTTTTTTTTTTTTTTTTGGTAATTGTCTGCATTGTACTCTGTTTCTGACATAAATGGGGGGAGATAGAGTTCAACAATATACATACAGAGATGGGTAAAAGACCACCACTGACAAGGCGATTTTCCCGATATGCAGTAGATATAGATAAAAAGGAAACAGTTTTGGCGAGCGATAAGGATGAAATGAAAATATACCTGTAGAGTTATTTCTGACTAACCCGCAATATCTGTGGTATGTTTATGGAAACCAATGACTTCTAAGGATTTTAGTAAGTTGTATGTTCACTGACTAGTTTACTTTCTGATGCTCAGTGATATAGTAGTAGTTAGCGCATGGGGTCTTATAGAAATAACATGAGGATAGTTCACTGTTTATTGTGCCAATGTGTTCCCACGAGTGCATAATAGTTCATTTTAATATGCTGACTTGTTTCTGCACTGTTTCTACACAACTTCCATTATGTGTGTTGCATACCATTTCATGAGAGTAAAAAGAAGTTATGTACCTACCATAACGTTCTATGTTTGTTGTCCTCTCGCCCTTTTTTCTTAGTGGATGGGTATGTTGCTGATCCTTGGCTCTGACTCGGCCAAATACACTAGCTTAAAGTCTTTCACTTGGCTCGTGGTTGAATACCTATCCCAGATGCATTGGAGTAATCCCCAGACCTTGTTTTCTGCTATCATACATGTATGTATACTTTGTTACCTATAACCTGAAAAAAAAAAAAAAAAAACATATATATATATATATAAAAGAACACAAAAGGAAAAACAACAGACTTCAAAGGAACTCTCTCAGTAGGAGGAAAGAAATCTGTCTGTCATCTGGATCCTCTAGGAGCATTGGTTGGAGGAAGAAAGGGGGGACGTAAGAAAGAAGGGGGAGAGGACAACAAACATGGAACGTTATGGTAGGTACGTAACTTCTTTATGTTATGTTGTCCTTCTCACCTTCTTTCTTATTGAATGGGACAGTGTCCATAGCACCATCTCCCTGGGTGGCTCACAGGAGTACACCTTTGAGCACTGTAGACACAAAAGAAGCTCTGTCCCTGGAGGCCAAATCCACTTCAAAATGAGCAATAAATGTATGGGGCCTAGCCCATATTGCCACTGCACAAATACTATCCATAGATAATCTAGCTTGGAAAGCAGAGGATGTTACTAGAGCTCTAGTTGAATGGCCTTTGGCTTTGAAAGGTAACCGTCTATTGTTTGAAGTGTGTACATAAAGGTAATACAACTGGAAAGCCAATTAGACAGTGCAACTTTTGAGACTGCCTTGCCTTGCTTCACTTGAGAAAAGGAAATAAATAGCTGGTCTGTTTTCCTGAAGTCTTTGGTTCTATGTAGATAAAACCTCAATTGTCTGTGTACATCCAACTGATGTAGTTTGCATTCTACCGTGTTGGTATGATTAGGAAAGTAAACAGTCCAACAGACTGGTTCAGATTAGTTTGCGAGCAGACTTTTGTCACAAAGGATGGATTAGTTCTCAAAGAAACTCTATCCTTGTGAAAAATTACATATGGTGCCTTGATTGATAGAGGTTGCAACTCCAAACCTCTTTGTGCAGAAGTAATAGCCACTAACAAAATGGTCTTCCAAGAGAGAAATTTTAAATTGCATGAAAATGCAGGTTCAAAAGGGGGTAAAGTTAGGTAAGTAAGAATGAAATTAGAGAGGTTCTTTTATGGGAGGTCTCAACAAACAAGTTCCTTTTAAAAAAACTTTACACAGATTGTGGGATATTAAATTAGGAGTGTGTTCACTGATATGATAATTAGAAGTTGCAGCTAACTGAACCTTGATTGTCGCTGCAGCGAAGCCTTACTGGAAAAGTTCTGCCAGAAATTCTAAAATTTAACTAAAAGAGGCATACAAGGGATCAATGTCTTCTGCCCTTGCCCAGTAGGAGAACCTCTTCCATTTGCTCGAATATAATTTTATGATTGACACCTTATGAGAACAGACCAAAATATGTTTAACTGGTGGAGTAAAATTTTGAAGCCTGACTATGTTTGGAAGTGGAGCAGCCAAGCTGTCGAACTGAGGGACTGGAGAGACGGATGAAGTGCTCCTGACATACGAGTCAAAAGGTCTGGAACTAGGTCCAGAGCCTACAGCTTCTCATGAAGATGAGGCAAAGGAAGGGGAACCAAATCTGACGAGGCCAATATGGGGCAATGAGAATTAGGTTGCTTCCCAAGGCTTTGGCTTTCTGAATGACTTTGGGTATTAGAGGTAATGGAGGAAAGGCATATAGTAGTCCCGAGGGCCAATCGTGGAAGAGTGCGTCTCTCTGTGCCTCCTCCACTGGGGGGATTAGGGCAAAGTAGCTGCTACTTTTGGTATTCAGGGGGGTTGCAAACAGATCACAGCAAGGCTGGTCCCAAGGTCAGAAAATCTTGTCTGCTATTCTCTGTTTCGGAGACCAATCATGGGGCAACAAAATTGCCCTGCTGAGCTTGTCGGCTATCATGCTGGATTTCCCTGGGATATGCATTGCTGCCAGAAAACATTGGGAAGAGATTGTCCATTACCAAACTGTAAGGGCTTCTTGACAAAGGGGGTATGATTTGGTTCCTCCATGTTTGTTTATGTACCAGACTAGGACATGTTGTCTGACAGGATTGCAATTGTTCCTAGTGGGAGAGAGTCCTGAAGTACTTGCAACACCAGACACACTGCTCTTATCTCTAGAACACTGATGTGCAACTGAGCCTCGTGTTCTTGCCATGTACCTTGGACTGTTCTCCCCAGATAATGCCCCCCCACTCTAGCTGTGAAGAGTCTGTGGTCAAAGTAGCAACAGGTTATTGTGGTACAAAGGGTCTTCTGATGGTCACATGATCAGACTGAAGCCACCACAGAGGATCTCTCTTGCATGAATCTGTTATCCTTATCTGATGGGACATAGGATTCTGATGGTCACATGATCGGGCTGAAGCCACCAGAGCAGATCTCTCTTGCATGAATCTGTTATCCTTATCTGATGGGACATAGGATTCCGATGGTCACATGATCAGACTGAAGCCACTAGAGCAGATCTCTCTTGCATGAATCTGTTATCCTTATCTGATGGGACATAGGAAGTCCTTGAAGAGACCATTGAGCAAACAGAAGCCACTGAAGGATTCTCATGTGCGTCCTGGCTAGAGGGGACTAGAGTTATGGTTGATGCCATGATTCCAAGGAGTGTTAGAACTGCTTTTGCTTTTACCTTGTTCTTGGGAAGTAGATCGACTATTTGTTGTCTGAAGACCAAAATTCTGTCGGCAGAAGACGAGCCATCATGGAAACTGTGTCTAGATCTGCTCCTATGAATGTAATACACTGACAAGGCAACAAGGCAGATTTTGAAAAATTCATTGTGATGCCTGAGCACAAATCTCCAGTGTGGTGTCCCTGGCCTGTACAAGTAGATGTTTGGTGGTGGCAGTTAGGAGCCAGTCGTCCAGGTATGGAAACACACAGGTGAGCCATTACTACTGCCATGCATTTGGTGAACACTCTGGGGGCTGTAGTGAGACCAAAGGGCAGAGCTCGAAACTGATAATGACTGGCTCCCAACCGGAAGTGTAAATGACTCTTTGATGCTCTGTCCATCTTTATGTGGTAGTACGCATCTTGGAGGTCTAATGAGCACATCCAATAATCTTTCCCTAAAAAGAGAAGAATTGACTGCAGTGTCACCATTCGCAACTTGGACTTCTTTACAGATTCATTTAATTTGCTGAGATCCAAAATCGGTCTCCAGTCCCCTGTTCTTTTTGGTACTAAAAAGAATCTTGAGTAAGTTCCGAATCCTACTTGGTCTGCGGGGACTTCTTGGATGACTCTTTTGTCTAGCAACATGTGAACTGCTATGGTTGCTTGTTCCCTCTGACTGGGTGGAACATATGGGATTTTTCTGGTCTGTGGAATGGGATGGCAAAAGGGAATGGAATAACCTCTGGATATTATACTTTGTACCCACTTGTCTCTTGTGATATCTCACCAGGCTTCTGGGTACAAAGCTAATCACACCAACTGCCTCCAGAGAAGAGCAGGTGGGCTCCTTTCAGGACCACTGATAGGGACGGCCACAAAAGGAATCACAGTCACCCTGGTTCTGCAGGCCTCCCCTGCCTCATGGGCGACATCTACCATTATTGCCTCCCCCTCTGCCCCTGGGGAAGATTTCACCTTGTGTGTCTTGAAAAACTCCCTGGGATCTCTTAAACCACATTTTCCCACTATGCTGATCTTTAAAATAAGGTCTTGAAGGTATGGAAAAACACACTCCAATGGCAGAGAGAGTTTTCCCTTCCTGCTCACACCTGGTGAGTGTGTCCTTGACTTTAGGTCCAAAGAGTGAGGAACCATCAAAAGGGGCATTGGTAAAGGTAGACATGAAAGGTTCTGCAAAATTACCCACATGCATCCAGGAATGTCTCCTAAGGGAAACTCCTGAACCCGCAGCTATAGTCGCTCCATCGGCTGCATAGGAGATCCATCTCATGGAGTAGTTGACTATGGAATTTAAGGTGGATAGCTGAGAGGTCACTTTGTCTGAGACCCCCGCAGTTAATGAACCTTGAAGAGTATCTCCTAACTCCTTCAGGAGATCTCTTTTAAATCTCATAAAGTGTGTGAGGTAGTTCAGTGATTTGAGGGTGAATGTCGCTGATGAGAAAACATGCTTCCCATATCTTCCCATTGTACAAGAATCCTTATTTGGTGGATGGACAGATGAGGATGTCTCAGAGAGTTCCTTCTTGGTGGTTGCTGCCACCACCATAGCATCTACAGGTACACCTTTTGAAAGAAAATCCTTATCCGAAGGGGCTGACAGGAACTTATTTGGCTTCCAAGGGACTGGCTCCATAGTGTCTGGTGACTCCCATGCCTTCTGACTAACCAAATCCATAAGTTCATCGAAAGGCAGAGGCACCCAGGAGGCTAAAGGTTGAGATCCAAAGGCCTTCAGGTACACTGACTCATCAGACAGGTTAATGGGCTTCCAGCCACCTCTCTGTTTTAGGATCTCTAGGATATCTTAGAAAGAGGTATCTTCAGAGGATGACTGTGGGGACCCTTCTGCTTCCTCGAGGTCAGTGTCAGAAGTGATGGACTCATCAGGGGAGTCTATATGCTTCCTCTTGCATGTTCTCTTCCGAGGAGGTTCCTCAGACGGGTAGTCTAGGAGGACTCGGAAGAGTGGGGCTCGCCCGATGGGGCTTCCTGAGCCTCTGAATCTCCACTGTCCTGTGGATGGGATGGTGCCGAAGCAGATGCCAGTGCTTGAGGTGGGGACAGCACACTCCTCATCACCTCGAAGCCCAATCCCCCTGGTTCCAACGATATCTTGGGTTCCTAGGAAACAGAGGAAATTCTTGGCCCCAAGGAGATCGTCTCCGAGGCCGATGTAGGGGCAGAGCTCACCCATGCCGATGCACTGAGGGTTAGGCTCAGAACCGAAGAAGCTCGGGTCTGAGAGTCCCCCACAGAGCCGACTGGAGAACTATGGCTTCTAGTCACTCCAGAAGGCATTGAAAGTGTCAGAGCAGGCAATGGCTCCATAGAGTCCTGAAGGGGTCTCAGAATTGAAGGATATACCACAAAAGGTATCTGGCATTCCGGCTCCTAAGATCCAGCTTGGCTCAAACCAGGAATAGTGAATGCAGTCATCTGGGATGGCTCCATGACTGGTGGGGTGGGAGCCATAAAACAATTTAGCCAGGGCCGGCGACTTCAAAAGCCTGTGCACCAGCCTGTCCATGTCATCATCTGATAAGCTCCTAGAAGACCTAGATGAGAGAGTAGGGGATCGACACCTTTGAAGAATAGGGGATCTCAAGGTCAGAGATACCGGTTCTAGTTCAATGGACTGGCTCCAAGAAGTAGTCTCTATCTTTGGCCCCGATGGACTAGATTTGTCTGCACCAATAGTCTCTCTCGGTTCCGAAGATGGTGGAGCTGAGGAGATAGATTTTTTCAGTCACTTTGGCAATTTTCTTTGGAGGCTCTGAATGATCCGATGAAGAGGAAGGTCTCAGACTTGTCACTAGAAGATGGAGACTTAGCCACTGAAGTGGTTTGTAAAGCTTCATCAAAAGCAGGCTTTATTAAACCTCTTAAAATCAATTTGTTTTTCCTCTCATGCAACACTCGAGAGCTGAAGCAGTGACAGAAACCACAAGATTTCTGAAGGTGAATGCCCCTAAGTAGTACACGCATACACGGTGCCCATCAGTTATAGACATTTTCTACAAACATTGTTGACATTTCTTGAACCCAGAGGGCTTGGGTTCCTTATCTCTAGACTCTTTAGACATATTGAACAGAAAGAAAAAGGAACTACCAGTAAGAAAAAGGAACTAATAAAAGGTACTGACACTAATAATATGATATACCCTAAGATAACAGACAGGAAAAAAAACACTACAGGGAAAGACACAGTACTACCCTCTAAGTTAAACAGGTGTTAGGCCCTCTAACTTAAATGGATCTAACTGAGCTAAAGGGAAAAAACACACAACGAGAAACCCTCTAACATAAATGGGTTAGTTTTAGCTCTCTAACTCAAATGAGCCAAAAGGGAACACACAAACTAAAACTAACACACAAGAGTGAAGGATAGTATTAGGCCTAAAAGAAAAATGACGGCCAACAAACAACAGCACAACAGGCGATAATTAAAGCCCACAAAATACTTTTAGGAGGAATAAACTGAATAAACTACGATCTATAGCAACTCTAATAATATGATTTTGGCAAAAAAAGTTATTTATAATAAAATTGAAAAACACAGTCACGGCCAAGGAGAGAGCATCTGCACTTGTCAAGTGGCAAATGAGATCTGGGGATTATTCCAATGCATCTTGGGATAGGTATTCAGCCACGGGCCAAGTGAAACACTTCGAGCTAGTGTTTTTGGCCGAGTCAGAGCAGACGATTGGCTCCAAACCCATCCAGTAAGTAAGAAGGCGAGAAGGACAACATATAAAGAAGTTATGTACTCACCATAACATTCCATGTTTGTAGTCCATCTCACCCTTCATTCTTACATATGGGTTCGGAGCCGATCCTCGGCTCTGACTCGGCCAATTACAAAGCTCAAAGTCTCTTAGTTGGCTCGTGGCAAGGTAGTATCCCATAGTGCACTAGTAAGAATTCTCAGATCTTGTTTGCTGCTGACTATAAGAGTGATAGAAAAAGTTATCCAGAAGGAACAACAACAATGAAAGGTATCCACTCTACCAAAGGCAATGCTATCCTGTCTCCAGATCCTCCCAGGATGGGGATAGGTGGGTGGGTTCGTAAGAATGAAGGGTGAAATGGACTACAAACATGGAATGTTATGGTGAGTACATAACTTCTTTATGTTCTGTAGTCCTATCTCGCCTTCATTCTTACATATGGGACGGCGTCCCTAGCACCTTTTTCTCAGGTGGCCCACGGGAATATACTCCCAAGAACCATGGAACCAATGGAGGCTCTACCCTTGGAGGTTAAATCCAATTTGTAAGGAGTAATAAAGGTGTGAGGGGTAGCCCAAGTTGCTGCTGCACAAATACTGTCAATCGGAACTCTGGCTTGAAAAGCAGCAGATGTGGACAGGGATCTTGTGGAATGAGCCTTAATTTTAAATGGAAGGTTCTTTCCATTGGAGGAGTAGATAAAGGAGATACAGTTGGAAATCCAGTTAGGTAGAGTCACTTTAAAGACTGGCAGACCTATTCTAGTTTCAGAAATGGACACGAACAATTGGTCTGATTTTCTAAGTGCCTTAGTTCGATGTAGGTAGAACCATAACTGTCTGTGAACATCAAGTTGATGAAATTTATATTCTACACTGTTTGAATGATTAGGAAAAATACAGGCAGTGTGATAGTTTGGTTCAAATTAGCCTGACAGCAAACTTTAGGTATGATGGAAGGATTTGTACAAAGGGAAACTGTCTTTATGAAAAATCAAATGAGGTTTGACTGACAGTGCTTGCAACTCTGATACCCATCTAGCAAATGTGATAGCTACTAGAAAAATGGTCTTCCAAGACAGAAACTTCAATTCACATGAATGTGCGGGTTCAAAAGGCAGGGAAGTAAGTTTGGACAGAATAAAATTTAGATCCCAAGGAGATACAGGTTCCTGAAAGGGAGATCTCAGCAAGGTAGTGCCTTTAAGGAAGGTTTTACATAATCTGTGAGCCATCAGATTAGGGTCATGTTATTCCAAATGAAAATTTGATATCGCTGCCAGTTAACTCTAATTGTAGCAGCAGCTGATCCCTGATGGAAAAGTTTGGTTAGAAATACTAACACCAAGGTGATGGATACTGTGTAAGGATCTACATTTTTCTCTTTTGCCCAGATAGAAAATCTTCTCCATTTGCAAGCGTATAACTTCCTTGTGGAAGGTTTGTGGGAAGACGTAAGGATATGGGTCACTGCAGGTGAAAAATCATGAAGCCTGACTAGGGATGGAAGTGGAACATCCATGCTGTCAAGTTGAGTGTGTGGGGGCAGGGGTGAAGGGAGCCTGACATGTGTGTCAAGAGGTCTGGAACTTCATCCAGAGTCCATGGATCGTCTAGGAGATGAGGACCAAGAAAGGGGAACCAAATCTGATGAGGCCAGTAAGGAGTGATCAGAATAATTTTGCTTCCCTAGAACTTTGCTTTCTGGATCACTTTCGATATGAGCAGAAATGCATAAAGACGTCCCGAAGGACAATCGTGAACAAGTGCGTCTCTCAGTGACTCCCCTGGAGGGGGGATAAGGGAGAAGTAGCTGCTGCATATGGCGTTGATCAGGCTGGCAAAAAGATTGCAGCAAGGTTGTCCCCATTTACAGAAAATCTGTTCCGCTACTTTCTGATTCAGAGACCACTCGTGAGGCATCAAGATTGCCCTGCTGAGCTTATCAGCTATCACACTGGTTTTCCCCGGGATATGCATTGCTACTAAAAAGTGCTGGGAAGATAGCGCCCACTGCCAAACATGAAGGGGGTAACATCTGGTTCCTCCTTGCTTGTTTAGATACCATACCACTGACATATTGTCCGACTGGATTGCTATTGTCACTAGAGGAAGAAAGTCGTGAAGTGCTTGCAATGCTAGAAGCACAGCTCTCATCTCTAGGAGACTGATATGTAAGTGAGCCTCATGATTTTGAAATGTGCCTTGGACAGTCCTGCTTAGATAATGCCCCCCCCCCCTATCTGGGAGGTATCCGTGGTCACAATAGCAATAGGTTGGCGAGGGAGGAAGGGTGTTCCTGTCATCAGCTGATCGAGCTGAATTCACCAATGAAGGTTCTTTTTGCAAGATTGCATTATGAGAATATGATGAGAGGCAGTTGTTGAAGAGACCACTGGAAAAAAATAGCCATTGAAGAATTTGCATATGCAATCTGGCTAGTGGAACTAGATTTAAGGTAGAAGCCATGGTCCCTAAGAGTTTCAGCACTGTCTTGGCCTTGACTTTTTGTAGAAGAAGTAAGCTGTATATCTGTTGTCTGAGATTTTGAATTCTGTCTGCAGGAAGACGAGCCAACATGGCGACTGTGTCTATTTCTGCGCCTATAAAAGTCACAAATTGAGAGGGCGACAAGGCAGACTTGTCCCAATTTATTGCAATTCCTAGCTGGTTACAGAGCTGAATGGTTGAATCCCTGGTTTGCAGGAGTAGGTGCCTGATGTTGGTGGTCAGGAGCCAGTCGTCCAGGTACGGAAACACTTGGAATCCATGACGTCTCAAGTGAGCTTTCACTACCACCAGGCATTTGGTGAACACCCTGGGGGCTGTGGTGAGACCAAAGGGCAGAGCAAGAAATTGGTAATGACTGTCTCCCAGCCAGAAGCGTAGATGACTCCTCGATGCTCTGTCCATTTTTATGTGGCAGTATGCATCTTGGAGGTCTATGGAGCACATCCAGCTGTCTTTCCCTAATAGAGGGATTATAGACTGCAGGGTTACCATTCAGAACTTGGACTTCTTTATGGAATCATTTAGTTTGCTGAGGTCCAAAATGGGCACTAAAAAGTTCCTTCTTAGTGGCTGCCGCCACCACCATGGCATCTACAGGAACACCTTTGGTCAAGAACTCTTTCTCTTTGGGGGCCGAGAGCAATTTGTTGGGTCTTCTGGAGATTGGTTCCATGGCATCAGGAGTTTCCCACACCTTTCAACTAACTAGGTCCAGGAGTTCATCAAAAGGTGGAGACACCCAAGAGGCTGAAGGATGAGACACGAAAGCCTTCAGGTACACTGACTTCTCATTAGAAGGGGTGACAGTGGGCCAGCCACCTCTCCGCTTCAGGATCTCTAAGATATCTACAAAGGAGATATCATCAGAGGACGACCTAGGGGTCCCTTCTGACTCCTTAAGGTCAGTGTCTGAGGTGATGGACTCATCCTGGGAGTCTACATGCTTCCTCTTGCATGTCCTCTTCCAAGGGGGCTCCTCAGAAGGGTATTCGGGGAGGTCTCAGAAGACTGGGGGCCATCCAACGGGGGCTCCTGAGGCTGTGGGTCTCTGCTGTAAAGAGAGAGAGATGGTGCTGAGACAGAGGTCGGTGCTTGAGAGGGAAGAGTATTTGTACCCTTGTGTAGAACTGACTGGGACATCACACTCTTCATCATCTCGAGTACAGATCTGTCCAGCTCCGAAGACAGCCCCAGTTCCGAGGTAACAGAGGTAGCCCTTGGCTCCAAAGCAATCGGCTCTGAGATGGATGTAGGCTCCAAGCTCAGCCTAGCTGACACACTGAGAGGTAGGCTCAGCACTGAAGACGTTTGAGTCCAAGCGTCCCTATCAAGGCCGACTGGTGAGCTTTGGCTCCTAGACACCAAGGACGGCGCCGAAGGTGTCGGAGCAGAACTCATCTCCGAGACAGCCACAAGGAGAGCCGGAACCAAGGGTTCCACAGCAAGTGGCACCGAAATCTCTGGCACCAAAGGACCAACATGGCTCAGAGTAGGAACCACAACAGGGAGAATGGTTTTAGATGGTTCCAGAATTGACTGGGTCGGAGCCAGCAACAATTTGGGTAAAGCAGACAACTTCAAAAGCCTAAGCACTACTCTCTCTACAACCTCTTCTGAAAGGTTCTTGGAGGATCTGGATGACAGGGTAGGTGACCTAGATCTCTGAAAAATGGGAGATCATAAAGTTGGGGAGACCGGCAACAGCTCTCTGGACTGGCTTCGAAAGACTTAGGGCCGACACTGCAGTGTCATCAATAACCTCGACCGGCTCCGAGGACAGTGGAGCCAAAGAGGTAGAAGGCTTATCCAATTTTAAAATTTTCTGAGGAGGTTCAGACAGAATAGTTAGTGCAGGAGAATGGCTCTTGGCCGACTTGACTTTCTCTTTCTTTGATGAGTGAGACTTGGAGGGTGAAGAAGAGCTGGCTAAGTCCTTTTCAATGGAAGGCTTAAGGAGACCTTTCAGTATTAATTTATTCTTTCTTTCTTGGAGAACTCTGGAGCTGAAGGAGTGGCAGAAAGAACACATTTCCTGTAGGTGAATGGCTCCAAGGCAATAAACACAATTACTGTGCCCATCAGTAATCGAAATATTTTGGGAGCTTTTATAGCACTTTTTAAAACCCAAAGGTTTATGATCTTTGGATTCCTTTGACATGTCTTAGTACAAAAGGAAGTTCTATGAGACATAAGAGAGGACAAGGACCTCTACTTAAACGGGCCTCACCCTTTAAGAAAGCTACACATAACAATACAACCGAGGACTAGGTCCTCTAACTTAAACCGGGCCTAGCCCTGTTGAGGAAAAAGAGCCAGAAAGTTAAACAGGGAACTAGATCCTCTAACTTAAATGGACCTAGCTGTGGAAACAGAGAAGAAGCTAAATCAGAAAATACCACAAATAGTAAATTTTAAACAATAGGCAAAAACTAGTCAATAATAGTAAACGACATTGCACACAATATACTATACTATTAAAAACTAGAAAAAATAAAGGTCCTAACCCAAACACAGACCTACGCTAATAGGAACTATATCAAAAAATTAGCGCAGAGAAGGATACCACTTAGAGAGCAAAAAAAGGGCCTAGAATGGCCAACAAATTCTCAACAATAACTACGTAAATTTAGCAAAACACACTACTATTTACTACCTATGAAAAACTATTACTAAGACTAAGTAAACTAAGCTATCTTATGTGAAGAAATATCAATAAAACTACAATAATAATGAAAAATATGCAACTTAACCATGGCCAAGCAAGAAGCACTTCTGAACTCGTAGACATGGCAAACGAGGTCTGGGGATTCTTACCAATGCACTATGGGATACCTACCTTGCCATGAGCCAACTAAGAGACTTTGAGCTTTTCTAATCGGCTCTGAACCCATATGTAAGAATGAAGGAGAGATAGGACTACAGAACATCATTTGTTATGATGTGTAGCACTCACTGTGGTTGATTATGACAGGTATCTGATATTCTTTGACTACACCTGCTAATTCTGTTTGGATGTGCATGTAACTGTGAAACACCATCACTATGGCACATTGGTTGTGTGGCTGTCACTTACTTGTTATGATATCCACTGCCATCGGTTCAAATCTCATGTGACCTATGCAACTTTTTAATGGCTTGTACATGTGATGTTCTTGTTACTTCTTAGAGATTACATGTTCTGACAATTTTTCATATTTATTCTGATTATCTCTACATAACAGTAATACAAATTAAACTGTTTAGCATAGCTTTGCTTTGTAAATGAGAGGTGAGATAGTCAATTGACATATGCTTGTAACATCATCATATCAATATGCGAGTCTCCATATAAAGTATAACACTTGCATATCACACTGTATTTCAGATGTCAATCAGAAATAGGGAAGACAATTTCTCACACAGAGAGAATGAAATTATAATCAAGGTTCCTCCCCGGCATGGCTGCAGTCTTCTTGGATTGACAGGCAATACTGTCAGGGGGAATGAAGTGTGAACAGACCTTCCAAACATGATCAATGCTTTGGGCAGTCACAAGCCATTGAGTGAGGCCTGTCAGTGATGTTACTCTGGCATGATGCTCAATCCAACCTACAGACTGCTGCTATGACAGGGTGAGGAATGCCACTGGAGCAACTGTTGCCTACCCAGGAGACATAACAGTGTTAATGGCCTCAAATCATACCACCAGGACATATGTTGCCCTCATGCTTAATGTTGACAGGTGTAGATTCTGATTAAATCATAGTTGTGGTCCTGTACTTACTGACTAGTAGTACCTCAGGTATTTCATCACGTTGTGAAGCAGCCCTCATACCACTTTTCTTCATATTGCAGCATCACAGACCCTGCCAGATTGTGTCACCACGATATTAGTAATGAGGGATATGCTCTGCACACCGCCTGAAACTTCTTTCTTTTTAAGTACAGTTATGCATCAGGTACAGCAGGTATTTTAAATAGAAAGTGGGTGCAGTTTATTGCATCAAGGATGCAGGGGAAATTGGCTAGAGCACAGAATTGTTGCATGGCAGCTGTCTGGGATACTCCTACGGCATCTCTCTTATGCTCCTGAAATGTTCATAGGTTCATAGGTTACTGAAAGTGTAATGGGGGAAATGTCTGTTTTGGTATCAGTATAAGTACTTGTACAGCTATGGACATACTACTGAAATGATCGTTGGGAGACATGTTTTATATGGTGTCAGTGAATGACTTCAGCAATAATGGCCCGACTACAGAAGGGTTCATTTGAGGAAATTATCCATTCTGTCATCACTGAAGTTTGGGTGTGGACATTTTGGGGTGAAATGTTTCATTTGGTGTCACTGATATGCTTGTGGAGACACAGTCAACTTACTGAAGGGCTTGTTTTGGAGAAATGTTCCTTTTGGTGTCAGTGAAGTGCATGGACACAGATGGAGAAACTACTGAAGGGATTGTTGGGGGAAATGTTCCATTTGGTGTCAGTGAAGTTCTTGTGCAGGCATGGACAAACTGCGAAATGAATCACTGGAGGAAATGTTTCATTTGGGATCAATGAAATGCTAAAGCCTGGTTCAGATTACTTATTAAGTATATTATACCTGTGGCATGGGATTATGAATGAAAACACTATTTTACTTAGCTTATTCTGGAGGACCAGAATCCTCATATTAGCTATATGCTAATTTATATCCGAAATAACAAAGTCATGAAGTAATCAGAATTACTGCCTTGCATTACTTATGTCCCCAGTTCAGTTCTAAACGGTGGCACTTTCTCTGAATCTGTACAATCTGTGGATTTTGGTGCTGCATTTCCTCCCATATCCAATGACAATGTGCGGTGAAGTTACACTTATTCACTTGCTCTCACTGTATTGTATGTCCATGTGACTAGCAGTTCAGTGAATCAGGGTAAGCACCAAATCTACCATGTCTCTGCAATGAGGCTAAGTGGGTAATTGAGGAAATATTTTGGCAGTGTGGCATGTCTGACCACCTCTCAGTACATGAGTTATCACTTTTGGCTTACACCATACTTTTTTCACATGCAGCATTTGGGAGAGCCTTATGAAAAAGAAAACTTTCCCAAATGAAAATAAATTGCTTTAGATAAACTGTAGGTCATGGTCATTAAGGTACCGGGGGTATTTTTTATCTTAGTCTCACACTGGATTCATTATCCAGGCATCTTCTCCAAATAGACTATCTTCTCCAAATCATAGGCAAGTACTACGTGAGAGCAGTTAGGATAGGAGGAGATGAGATAACAATGGTGATGTATAACCAATCTACAGAAAAGTCCCCAGAAATAGATAGTATTCCTGTGAAAGTTTGGAATTTAGAAGGGAAAAATAAAGATCTGGAAAGTTTTGTTAAACAGTATTTTAGGAGGAGGAAAAGTACCAACATCCTGGATGAAAGTGGTGGCAGCTGTAATACCTAAAGAGGGTAAAGATCCAGCTTTATACAGACCCATTTCAATACTAAACCATGATTATAAAGTGTTTATGTCTATAATGGCTAAGAGAATGGCGAAAGTGATGCTGAAAATTGAAAGATATAGATCAATGTGGTTTTGTTAAGGGGAGGCAAACTTTTGACAATATTAGCAGAACACCGATGAGCCAGAGGGAAGCAGAATGTAAGAAAATACCACTGTTATTGGTCTTGATGCAGAGAAAGTATTTGATAGAGTAGGCTGGGACTTTAGGAGCAGAGCAATGGAAGCATTTTCATTCCCTGATAAAATGATAAGGTTGATTAGGAGGATATATGAGGGATTAGAGGTGGAAACTAACATGGCTAGTGGTACTCTCTGATCACTGGTTGAGCAAAGGAATCAGGCAGGAGTGTCCTCTTTCCACTTTGCCAGTCATCCTAAATATAATACAAATAGCAAAGTAAATAAGGGCCTCAGAAATATAAGGATATAATTGGTAAGGTAGTCAAAAAAAAGTGAATAAAAGGCAGTGCTGCATAACAGAATAGTAATAACGCTGCAGACAATAGCATCAGAAATTAACTGCAGACATGCAATGCAAGGTATGAAAGCATCACTCATGGGAATCTCACTGTTTGAAACTGTTGAAAAGCAAGTAGAGGAGTCCGTCAAGAGCATGTACTGAAGCAAATATCACATTTAGCTTTCATTATTTTACTGCGGTGATATGACGGAGAGGTATGTGATACAGCTCAAATAAAGTGGCAGTTCTGTCATTTTGTTGTGTAGGCCAATCTTGTCTCCTGAACCTGACTGACTTCTTTGAATCAGTCTCCAGAGCTGTGGACAAGGGTAAGGTGGTCCACACACCCTATCTGGACCTCACTATGGCCTTTGCCACCATCCCCCACTCTGGAATCACTGACAAATTTACTAAGCTGGGCATTAATCCCTACATCACTCGATGGGTTGCCAACTGGCTTACTGACAGAACCCACACTGTAAAAGTAGCCATTTCCAAATCCAGCTCCAGACAAGTGACAAGGGGAGTACCTCTGGGTTCAGTCCTGGGACCACTCTTGTTTGCCATCTACTTCTCTGAAGTACAGGCCAACATTAAGGGACTCTGGCTAACAAAGTTTGCAGATGACTGGAAACTGGGAGCCATTCTTGAATCCCCAAATGATGTGGATATTCTACAATAGGGCCTTACAGAAACAGATGCTTGGTGTCAGAGCCATGGGCTCAAGCTCAATGCCAAGAAATGTATAATTATCCCCTTTGGGAAAAAACACGTACCTGTGAATTACCACATAGGTGTCAGTACACTAAACACCGAAAGTGTGATAAGAGACTAAGGGACACAGGTGGACAGTGGTCTTACCTTCGATAACCACATCGCCACAACAGTCAGGAAATCCTTCTATGTGGGATACCTCATCACTAAGGGCTTTTCATCCAGAAAAAAGGAGGTCATTTTCCCACTGTACTCATCCCTCATTAGACCCATTACAGAATACAATGCCTCATTTGGTATGTACCTCTCAAGACATCTGCAACAACTGGAAAGGCCGCAGAAATACCTCACTAAAAGAATCACAGGCCTAAAGCAGATGCCCTATGCTGACCATCTAAAAAAAAACTCCAGCTATACTCGGTCACATATTGTCTACTCAGAGGCAATCTCTGCTTAACATACAAGGCCATGTCAAACCCAGAGATGTTGGACATGCTACACTTAGAAATCCCAATCCCTCAGAGCCACATGCTCCAGTGATCTAAACCTTGTCATCACAATGAACAAAACATACTGGAGGGATAGGTTCCTGACCCAGGGACTCCCCAGACTCTGGAATAGACTGCCCATACATGTTAAGCAGAGCGCATCTTTGGCCTCTTCAAAAGAAACCTTGATGATTGGATGGGAAATAGGAAATTCACCCCGGGGATCACATCAGTTGCCCTGCTAGACAGGGGTCCAGGGAAGTAAATATTGTGGGAAGAAATAGACAGGGAATTGTTTTGGCTAGGCTTGTATAGGCCCTAGGGCCGATAGCCTAGTGCCAACCTATGAACATATAAGCTCTGCAAGAACAAGACATTTGGATCGCAGCCTGTAGGACTAATAAATAAACTAATGAAACAACGGGCTGCAACTGTACTTGGAAATGCAGAAATCACATGAAAAAATAATAGGTCAAGTGAAAGTAATAGAAAAAAATATATAATACTTCTTTGGAGAACGGTACTACCAGACAGATTATAAAATGCTTTCATCCTCTTTTTGAATGAGAAAAAAATTCACAGATTGTTAAAATACATAGAGCAAAAGAAATTGACCAACAAATCCAGTAATTTAGCAAGATGCAATGCCTGTACTACAAAATGCATTCAATGTGGATTCCAAAGTAGGCACTAAATAACATGAAATGCAAGGAATAGAGAACTCCATGTACTAATATTTGTGAGTTGAATCACAGATGCTTTCTTTCAGTCATACCAACAGAAATGGAATGCAGTATTTTTTCTACACCAGTTCTCTTACCAACACACACTCACACACACACACACACACACACACACACACACACACACACACACACACACACACACACACACACACACACACGGATACTTTTAGAGACCATGTAGAAATAGAAAAAATAATTTAATGAACATAGATCACCACAGTTAACACAACATCCACCCACCCCACAGCCAGCACAACATTCACAGATATGTGGAACTGAATGCTATGTGTGTACGTGTCTCTATAGTTTTAAGGCTGAATGGCTTTGCTTTGTTGGGACTAGAGGCATTTATTACTTTATTAAGGACATGGAAGATCAGGAATAGTACTATTCCTATAGCACTTTACACTATTTAAACAAAACACTGCAGTGTGAATGCACTTTAAAGAAATGGAAAAGTAAACATGTTTTATTCCATACAGTATCTTTTCAAATTTTTTTTCATTTAATAAAAATTGGTACCATTAGGTACATGGATGGTGCAGTGGTTTGCAATGTCGCCTCACAGCAAGAGGTTCTCCAGTTCGATTCTCAACTCCTTCTGTGTTGAGTCTGCATGTCCTCCCTGCATTCATGTAGGTTTCCTCCAGATGCTCCGGTTTCCTCTCATGTTACAAAGATATGCGCCTAGAGTGCTTCTCCGAGGGACTCTGCTAAAAACTGGTTTGTTCCAAGTCAGACTTTCCAGGTAAATAAATGTTAAATAAATAAATACTGTAGTAATGTATGCATGTTTGTGCTAAACTAAAAATTGTAGCTACAGATGTAGAATGAATTAAGGTATGTAGTGCACAATATATTGATGTTATATCTGTGTAAACAGGGAAAGGGACTAAATGGTCTGCTGAAGCAGGATGTGCAGAAAATACTGTTCGGAACAATGAACATGACAAGAGCACAACAAAGAGAGATGAAAAGGTTTAGAAACTTCTTCTTTTGGCTTTTCCCGGTTAGGGCTCGCCACAGCAAATCACCTGTCTGCTCATGACTGGCAGTGGAGGTTTAATGGTGTTGAGTTGCCAGCCCACTGCCCAACCTTCCACAGAAGGCACACACAAGCACGCACTCATGCCTAGGGCCAATTTAGAGTATCCAATCCACCTACAGCATGTCTTTGGGATGAAACCCACACGGCGGACATGCAGACTCTGCACAGAAGGCACCCCAGACGAGGATCGAACTGGTAAACCTCTTGCTGTGAGGCAGCAATGCTAACCACTGCACCACTGCAGCCGCCCTATGAAAAGACTTTGAAACATTCTGCAGATATCCGATCACCTACTGTTCAGGAACATACCAGTATCAGTGACATAACACTGAATGAAGCAGTTTTGGAATCACCAGATTCTCAAGTGCATACACAATTTAAGGCCACTATTCCTAATAATGGTGGTGATAGAGAGCAGCCTAAATCACATTCTTGTAGGATTGCTTCTGCATATAAAGCACTTATTAAAAGAACTAAAAAGTGCTTTATTTGGGCAGAGTTTTGCTCTTCTGCTCAAAGTCAGTCACTTTCAGATGAGGATCTAGATTCTTCTAACAACCCAACATGTTCTGCAGAAACAAACTGTGATGAAGAATGTGCAGCAAAGACAGATACAGGGGAGTCTTCCTCTCATAAGGTACAACATCACAGAGGGACTATTCCTAGAGTGGAATACATGTCATTCTCTTAACACAAGAGCCTGTAATGATTCATGTACACCCATGCATATGATTATTCATGACACAACAGCTGGTTCTGAAACAAAACAGGAGAAGAATTCTGAACAAATGGATGACATACATGAAGTTTCTATGGTGGAATGTGTGTCCATCTCTAATGAAAGAAAACTATAGCTATATTTATTTATTTCACTTCGATGACTGTGGAAGTCCACTGGGCCTAAAAAGAGCCCGTTTTCAGTGGAGGCCTGGGGAGAAAAGCTCCAGTAACAATGACAAGCATATTAGCATATGAACATGCAAAGCAAATAAGTCATACAGCTTTATGCAGCATTCTACAGTAAAAAAAGATCTACATCCTATAATAATAATAATAAAATCAAGCAACTGCACAGTCTAAGGGTCATTAACAGTGAATTACAATTAAGCAGGAGAAATTGTTGGAATTAAATTAACAAAATTTGGAGGTTAAGGAGGATTAGGAGGGCAAATGATGTGAGTGCAGGGATGATGCAGAGTTAGAAGGTAGGTTTTGATATAGGATGGTCCTATGTGGGGAAGGAGCAGGGGCATTCCCACTTTGAAGATAGGTAGGAATGGAGGCGGGATTTAAAGTTAGAGTGGTTATGAGTATTTCTAAGGGAGGGAGGAAGAGAATTCCATAGTTTGGCTAAGGAGCAGGATAGCAGAGAGTGTCCAGGTGGCCATAAAGGTTTGTAGATTTTGAGCAGGTTCTAATTTTCTGACCTAAGGAATATAGAGGGTTAAGGAGGTGGCGAGAGAGGGACAGGCGGATGGGTTAAATATGAGCTTATGGACATTGGTTAGTTTAAGGAGGTTCAGACAGTGGGAAACTCGAGCCACTGCAGTGAGTGGAGAAAGATGCAGTGATGGGATGAGTTCCTAGAGTTTGTGGCGAATTTGCAGATTTTGTTGTAGAAGGCTTTTAATTTAGTTTGAAGGCCGAGCTGAAGATTCGAGAACAGAGGAGCACCATACATTAGGGAGGGGAGAAGGTATGTGGAGGTAAGGGTCT
This sequence comes from Protopterus annectens, assembly GCF_019279795.1. Classification (NCBI taxonomy): domain Eukaryota; kingdom Metazoa; phylum Chordata; order Ceratodontiformes; family Protopteridae; genus Protopterus; species Protopterus annectens. The sequence goes on from NC_056743.1 coordinate 1,757,402,112, forward strand.
TTCTGGTAGAGGGGGTGAGATAACAGTTATGCCTATATAGCAGTCCTAATTTTTGGTGTTTTTTTTTTTTTATGTTAGTTTGGATGTGGATAGCAAATTTTAGATGTTCGTCAATAATGACGAAGAGCAGTTTGGTGTGAGGGACAATTTCAATGGGGGTGTTATTCCGGCTTATGATTTTGAAGGAGTTTTTATAATGGGGGAGTGTTTAGATGGGGAAAAAATCATTAATTTGGTTTGATTGGCATTAAAGGCTAGGTGGTTGTTTTGCATTCAGGTTTCAGTATTTAAGAAAGCTGACTGGGTTATCTGTAGAAGGCAGGAAGAGGTCAGCTGAGCAGATGATTTTTGAATCATCTGCATACTGGATTAGTGTAGAATTTAGATGGAATTGTGAAAGCTGTTGATGAATATAGAGAAAAGTAAGGGGCCAAGGAGAGAACCTTGGGGTACCCCAGTAGGGGTGTATAGAAAGGAAGAGGTGGAATGTTTCCATTTAACAGCTTGATGTCTTTTGGAGATGTAACTGTTGAACCAACCTATGGTGGAAGGGGAGAGATTGAGGGAGAAGAGTTGTGATAGGAGTATAGGATGGGAGACGGTGTCAAAGGCTTTGGAAAGGTCTAGGAATAGGGTTGATACAATTCTGATGGAGTCACGAGCATGGTTAATGGACTTGAGGAAGGACAGGAGTGCAGTGATGGTACTGTGGCCAGGACAGAATCAATGTTGTGTGGGGGTTATGAGGTTGTTTTGTGTTAGATAAGGCATCAGTTGTGAGTGAATACATTTTTCCAGGATTTTTGAGTGTGCGTGTAGGACAGAAATTAGTGGCATTAGTGCTTTTACCACCTTTATGGAGTGGGATAATGAATGCTTGTCTCCAAAGTGAGGGAACATAAGATTCTTGGATGAACCTATTTATTATGATGGAGATAGGGAAGGCTATGTTGTTGGCAGATAGTTTAAGGAAGGATGCAGGTAAATTATCTGGTGCGTTGGAGCATGGTTTCAGTCGGAGAAGGATTTTTTTTGTGTGTGTGGGTACAGGATTGAGGCTGAAGGAAGGGGTATGTGTTTGAGATCAGAGGGGAAGGTATGGGGAGGGGGGTATTGCAGGGGAGCTGAGGAAGCTGGCTGTAAGTTTGGCTATACATTACACAAAGAAGGTGTTAAATAGAGAGGCTGTTTCTTGATAAGAGCATTTAGGGTTTGGGCATGGATTGTCTTTACTGCCGGGGTGAAGAAGGCAGGAGATAGTATTCCAGAATTTTCCAGATTTGTTAGTATGTTCAGATTGAAGCTTAGAGTAATATGTTTTGCGGTCTCTGGTTATTAGTTGTTTTATGGAGTTGCGGAGTTGTTTAAATTCTAGTAGCGTATTAGATTGCTTATTTCTTTGGTATTGTTTCCACTTTTTTGTCTCTTAGCAGCATGATCTGTTTAGTTTCCTTAGATAGCCCGGTAGAAGTTATAGATTTAACTCTTTTGGTCCTGAGAGGAGCAGGGTTATTGAGTAGGTACAGAAAAGTTTCAATGAAGTAGTTGATGGCGTTGCCCATGGGCAGAGTTCTTAAAGGTGTCCTGTCAGTTAGTTTTAGGCAGTTTGAAAATGTTTGTGGGTTGAAGTTGGACAGGTTTCAGGTCTGAATGCAGTGATGTTGTTTATGAAGGGAGGAGGGGTTCTGGTCAGCAAAGACTGGTAGATGGTCACTGAGGAGGTCAGGAAAGATTTCTGAATTTGAGATTAGATTTCGATGAGACACTAAGATCCAGTCAATGATGGAGCTGGAGGTTCCACCTTTGTTTGGCCTATAGCTCCTGCACAGGACTGCAACTCTCGGGTCCTGTTAGACCATTTGCCTTTCAAACCCAGCAAGAGAAGAATGCAAGAGAAATGGATGATACACAAATAATTCCTTTAGAGGAGAATATTTCTTTCTCAAATGGCAGAGAACCGACAATTTACGGAGATGTATGGACATAAACTGTTTGTCAGATCAGATGAATTTCAAGCACAAGATAAGAACACTACAGAAAATGATGACACACAGAGACTTCCTTTAGAGGATTGTACTGTTTGTCTTTATGAAACAGAGCAGCCTGAAGCAATAATGCCTGCTGAGGACCACACACATTCTACCCCTGTTAAACCAACTGATTTTCAAGCATAAGAAGACAATAAGAGCACAGAAACAGAACAAAGACCTTTGGAAACCTGAGGTTCCCAAGTAGGTACACAATTTAAAGACACAATCTGTAGTGAAGCCAGTGACAGAAGAAAACCTAAATTGCATTCTAGGATTGCTTCAGTATTTAAAGCACTTAGAAAGAGAATTGAAAAGTGCTTTATTATTTATTTTTTATTTATTTACATCTGTTTACCAGGTAGTGTCCGACTGGGCTAGTAGCCCGTTTTCAGTGGAGACGGGCTCCAGAAAGATAAACAAATATTGAGCTACATTTACATAGTTGTTAATGCAAAATCATTACATAAGTGTAAGTTTAACAAACAGTGAAGAGATAAGTAATACATCATAGGAACAAAAACTGAAACATGTAAACCACAAGAAAGTCATGATAACTGGGTGAAAAAACTGAGACCAAAACAGTGAGCATGCCTAATGAGGAGGTTTGTGCACATGCAGAGCTAATATCGTGTGTAACAATGTGAAAAATGAACTACTGAAAGTAGTTTGAAATTATAGAAAGTGAGGGGATGGACTACTAAAACCTTGAAGAATAAAGAAATCCGCTAATAATGAAAAAAAATGATGGGTGTTGTTGAGGACATAGCAGGAGAGAGGAGTTATCCAAGGGTACAGCAATGACAGAGCCACTTGCTTTTAAAGTAGCCTTTTATTTGTGTTTTAAAGGAGGAACAGCGGGGTGTTTTGTCAACTTAGGAGTAGAGCATTCCAACACAGCTATTTTGTAAGAGTAGAGGGAATCACCATGGTAATGTAATTGTGTTATTTTGAGCAGCGGTCTATCAGAAGATCTAAGGGATCTGCTGTTTACTTGTAGTTGGACTAGGGTTGAAATTGCGGGGTTTGGGTTGTGTATGATTTTATGGGTGAGGGTAAGTTGGTTTAGGGTTAACAAGTTGGGAAGTTCTAGCCAGTTAAGTTGCAGTAGAGCATAACAATGGTGGGGGTTATGGGGTTGATTGGTGGCAAACTTAGCAATTTTGTTATAGCAAGTTTCTAGATTATGCAGGTCAGTCTTGTGTAAGTTGGTGAAGATTTGAGAGCAATTGAGAAGAGTTGAGAGAAGCTGCGATCTAGATATGGCTAGTCTGGCTTGGCGTGTTAGGTAAAGTTTAGCTTTGTAGAGAGTACCGAGTTTGGAGTAGACCTTTTTAATAGAAAATGAGATATTAATATCAAATTTGAGATGGTCATCTATTGTAATACCTAGGAGTTTGGCCTAGTTTGTTGGCTCAATTTTGGTACCATTTACAGAGTGAATAGAGAAGGGTAGGGAGCTCAGATTGGTAGTTTTGTTAGTAAAAAATATTAATTTGGTCTTATTAGGGTTGAGGATGATTTGGTGGTTTGATAGGAAAGTTTCAATTTCCAGGAATGCTTTTTGCATCTTTTCTTGTAGTTGCTATGGGGAAGGGGCTGAGCAGATAAGAGATGTATCATCTGCGTATTGTATGATTCAGGCCAGTTGGGGTGCTGTATTAAGGTTGTTAGTAAATATGATAAGTAGCAGGGGGCCAAGTATTGAACCTTGGGGTACACCGGTGGATACTGGGAGTAGTGGGGAGAGATTGTTCTCTCATTTAGTAGCCTGCTGACAGTTTGATAGATAACTGTGAAACCATGTTAGGGATGCTGGGCTGAGACTAAGTGCAGCAAGTTTGTCAAGTAGAAGTTGGTGGGAAATGGTCTCAAAAGCTTTTGACATGTCCAGGAAAATTGTAGAGACTAGTTGCCTTTGTTCATGAGGTAATGAATAGTGTTAGTAAAGGATAACAAAGCTGTCTTTCTGCTATACTGGGGCCTAAAACCATGCTGGGTGTCGGATAGGAGGTTGTTTGTGGTAAGGTGGTTAAGAAGTTGTATCTGAATACATTTCTCTAGGATTTTGGCTATGGGTGGGAGGATAGCTATGGGGCGGTAGTTTGAGATTTCTCAGGAGGGGCCATCCTCGTGGAGGGGGATGATGTGAGCGATTTCCAGAGGAGAGGCACATATTGTTCTATGTTGGAACAATTGATTAGTATAGAGATTGGATAGGCAATGGATGGAGCTGCTATTTTTAGGACTTCATTTGGTAGTTGATCGGCTGTTGGGCAGCACGGTTTTAGTTTGCTTAGGAACTTTTTAATGTAAGAAGTTTGAATAGGTCTAAAAGACAGGGAGTTTGTAGTACTAAAGGCAGGTGAGGGGAGTGTGAGAGGTAGTTGTCTGTGGTTATTAATGAGGCAGGAGATGGAGTTGATGAAGTTAGAGTTACACTGTGAAGCTAAGGGTTCAGAGGTATTGGTTGTGGAAGGAGTGGGGGTGGAGCATTTACCAGGGTTGAGTAGGAAGTTGATTGATTGCCAGAATTTGTTTGGGTTGTGAAGGAAGTTAAGGAACTTTTGTTGGTAGGTTTGGAAGTAGTGTTTTTTATCATTGTGGATATGTTTCTTGTTTTGGGTTCTTTGTTGCCAATACGTGGAGAGGTCAGATTTTTTTTTTGGTTCATAGGTTTATAGGTTCATAGGTTGGCACTAGGCTATTGGCCCTAGGGCCTATACAAGCCTAGCCATAACAATTCCCTGGCTATTTCTTCCCACACTATTTACTTTCCTGGACCCCTGTCTAGCAGGGTGACTGACGTGATCCCTGGGGTGAATTTCCTTTCTCCCATCCAATCATCAAGGTTCCTTTTGAAGACGGCCAAAGAGGCGCTCTGCTTGACATGTACGGGCAGTCTATTCCAGAGTCTGGGGAGTCTTTGAGTCAGGAACCTATCCCTCCAGCATGTTTTGTTTATTGTAATGATAAGATTTAGATCCCTGGAGCATGTGGCTCTGAGGGATTGGGATTTCTTTAAGTGTAGCATGTCCAACAGCTGTGGGGTGGACAGGTATAGGGCTTGGGGTGGACAAGTATAGGGCTCTGTCTCTGCCTCTTTGTTTAGTATGAAGTCGGATTTGTTTTTGGTGGATAGGTATAGGGCTCTGTCTCTGCCTCTTTGTTTAGTGTCAAAAGACAGCCATGGTAATTGTCTGGATTTGGTGCATATTTTTCTGGTGGGGGCTAGGCTGTTTAGAATTTCAAGAAACTTATTAAAGAATTCTACTGCAAGGTCAAGGTTTAGGCTATGTAATAGTGAGCAATCACAGAATTTTAGTAATAGATTAAAGAGATCAGGGAAGAAATGTTTTTTTACAATGGATGTATTTGAAGGGATTGTAAGGTTGAGTTAGAATTCTTTTTCTAAGTAGAAATGTAGGGGCATGGTCACTAAGGTTGACAGATAGGCAGCCGGCTTAGACACTTAGGTTAGGCTTATTAGTTAGTGTTTGTCAGTGCGGATGGGACAGTTTATAACTTGGGAGAAATTATATTTATAAAGTTGGTGGGGCAGTTAGAGGAGAAACAGAGCCAGACAAGATTAAAGTCACCAAGGATGATAGTTTCTTGACTGAAAGTATAGGCAGACCAAGAAAAGAGAAGTTTGATGTTGGGGAGACTGTTGTCAGGGGCAGATATGTAGTTATGATAATCATGGTTTTATGAGGATTTATTTGCACACGGGTTATGAGAAGTTCAGCAATAGGGATGTCTGGAGTTGTACGGTTTAGTTTTTCTAGCTTTAGAGAGTCTTTAAACATAACTGCAACACCACCTAACTCTTGTTTAGTCTATGTTGTCTAATAATGCTATAACTATTACAAGTAATTTCTTTATTTGTGCAGTGTTTTGCACTTCTGCTCAAAGTCGGTCACTTTTTTGATGAGGATATAGATTCTACTAACAAACCAACACATTCTGTAGAAACAAACAGATGTAGAACATGCAGCAAAGGAAGGTCCAGAGGAGTCTTCCTCTCGTAAAGTAGAAGAACATACACTGACTATCTCTAGAGTGGAATGTATGTCATTCTCTCAAGAAAGACAAGAGCCTGTAAGAATAATTTATGTACAGACAGACACACAACCTACTCCTGTCAGAGCAGCTAGCTTTCAAACAGAACAGAGGATTCTTGCAGAAATGGATGATATGTATGCTTTTAGAGAGGAAATGAATGTTCTGTCTCTCGTGTAAGAGAACCAGCACTAATAATTCCTACAGAGGAGTTTGATCCTTCTGTTTCTGACATTCCAGATGAATTTCTAATGGAACGTGAGAGGATCGTTAATAGAAAGAGGTGATGCAGAAATTATTTCTTATGTGAAGTGAACTCATTTTGCTCTCAACAATAATTCCTGTATAGGAGCACATCCCCTTCAATTCCAATCTTACCAGGTAATTTTAAGAGATAATAAGAGTAGACAGCTATCTAAACAACAGATATATGCAACAGAAGACATATGTTGTCATCATACAGCAGCAAATGTATTTGAGTTTAGGAGTTAAATGTGAGGAAAGCTTCTGCAGAGGACCATACAAATGAAAATATCAGTTCAGCACTTAAATATTCACAAAATGTTCTGGGAATATAGTAAGTGCTAAATTCAAGTGGCAGTTGTGAGAGGAAGGAGTCAGTATGGACAAGATAATTTTCATGTCTTTCTCCCCCTTTGAAATGTAACCTACTTTAAAGACTTTTTATATAAGGATTACAAAAATGTCAAGAAACATTTCTATCACAACGATCATTGACAACAATACATGCATCAATAACTGTTGCTACTGTGATGAATATGTCTACAAGTCACAACTGCCGCTTGAATTTAGCACTTATTTACACAATGTTCTGGATAATAGTATCATTTAAGTAGATGAGGATGGTGTGCATTTAGACCGAAGCTGAAGCGAAGCATACTTATTGTCAGTTCTGTACATTTTTTGTACATCTCTCAGAAGAATTATGACTAATATAGGCAGAATGACTATAACATTTTCTTCCATGCATCTATCAGAAACATCACAGTTCATACAGCTCAGAATCTCTAGATTTTTACTCTGCATATCTCAGAAACATTATGGCTGGTATAGGGCTTACTGGCCTTACAACTACAGTGTCCAAACAAATTCCATACAGTATAGAAATGCAATCATCAGGCCTAGGAATGGAATATCCCTCTATAAACACCTATTTTGTGACTGCAGAAGGAAACTACTGAAGTCTAACTGGTGACGTGATGAGGTCTGAAGTCTAACTGGTGACATGTGATGAGGTCTGAAGTCTAACTGGTGACGTGATGAGGTATGCACATGTTTTAAAATAGGATAAGAAGGCACAGCAGCATGAAGCCTGACGTCAGCAAGCTGAGCCACTTGGTCTGGCAATACAGAAATACGTTTGTGGATGGCAGGAGCATGATTCAGTAGAAGGTTCAGTCCAACAGGGAGTTAAATCTGATGCAAGTGAAATCTAGAAGTTTGTATAAAATTGTTTAAAAATTCCACTACTTCATAGCATCCTGATTTCAAAAATAATTTTCATGCACATATGGGGAAATATTCATGGACATATGGGGAAAAACTTCTTGGTGTCCTTTTACTGAAGTCTAAAAAAAAAAAAAAAAACTGTAAGCCTGTTTTCTACCTTTCCTGTAACTAGTGTTCCAGATACAGATTTGCTGTATCCAAGACTGTTTGTAAGCTTCTGAGCCCCCCAGGCCTTTCTGTGTTGGAGGGAAGCCTTCTAGCTTATCAGTGGGAGTGGTAAGCATTAGGTAACCTGTCTACCACACAAGGAGTGGTTCTGGCCCAGAATTTGTAATTATTGGTCGTTTGGGCAATCTTCCATCTCTCTCAACTTTCTGATTTGAAAGCCTGCATTTGCACTTGTTTCTGTCCTGTAACTCATCTAGTGCAGATACAGATTCTTAGTTTTAGCACTTAAATTTGCTTATTCATACTCAGCACTTGTTCAGAACTTGTAAGCACTAAATAAGCTACTAATTACTATTGCACTCGATCTTCCTCATTACCTAAAGGAAAACAGTTTTTGTACTTACTTTTCTCACTGACGTTGAGAAAAACAGCTCTTGTACTCACTTTCCTCACTTATCTAGAGGAAAATATTTTTTTATTCAGGCATGTCCAAGGGTCAGCTCCCAGTGTTCTCCCCTGTCTATCTGATGAATCTGGGCATCTTGAGGCAATGTAGAAATTGCCTCATGTACACAGACAATCCTCTCCTCCTACCACCCAACACTACAACCTGTGAGAGATGCACTTATCTAGCTAAACTGGAGGTAAAGCTCTCACCAACCAAGACTGAACCTGACAGTCATGAGGAGAAGGTAAACATTTGCACCACACCACACTCATCACATAGTCTCACTATGTCTACACCACCAAAATCCACACATAGAAACTCAAAACCATTCACGGAGGCTCTCAATAATAATCTGCCTAAGCAATAGAAACCTCCAAAGCAGAAACACAAGCAACCTCCATCCCCCAACACAACCCAAATGACACATAGCCCACAGATTTAGTGTGGCACTCAAACACAGCCAATAAGGCAAAACAACATACCCAACACACTAGTCATAGGTGACTCTATAGTCAGGCACACTGATGTCCCACTCACCAAGCTAAACAAGGAGAAGGTTACTGTCAGCTGCCTGTCGGGTGCCAGGATACGCCACATAACCCACGCACTCAGGTCACTCCACAACAAGTACAAATATGACTCTGTCATTGTCCATATTGGTGTGAATCACCTGAGACGTGCCTCTCTGGACTACATGAAAAGAGACATGGAAGAGCTCTGCGATCTTGTAGCCCAGGCCTGAGTAGCATTCTGCCATCACCCAGAATGATACCGCAGTACAAGGACAAAATGATTGATTTCAACAATTGGCTAAGCTTCTGGTGTCATTCAAAGCGGATCCAGTATCTGTCTGCTTGGGATGACATGGTCGACAGACCACGATGCTTTGCCACAGATGGCCTGCACCTGTCGTCCCTAGGATTCCGGATACTGGCTAAGGCTCTTGCTGCCCCTATAGTGCCTTTTTTAGGCAGGGTTCAAGTAACAAATTCACCACCATAACAGGAACAGGCAAGCAAAAACTGAGGGTAATGCTACTCAATGCTAGAAGTCTAAATTTCAAAATGCACTCACTCGAGGCACTCCTTAAAATGGAGAACATTGATATCTGTGCAGTGACTGAGACCTGGTTCAAGGCTCCAGAGAGCACCCCTGCACTACCAGGCTATAACTCATACCACACTTTTCCGGCCATCTAACCGGGACTGAAACACCAAAGGTGGGGGTGTGTCCATATTCATTAAGGATATCCACACCTCCAAGCTAGTTTCTCAGCATAATGCGTCCGATGTTATCCAAGTACAACTAACTCTTGGCAAAACTGCAATCCAAATTGTAGCTTGCTACAGATCCCCCACCATGCCCCAGGATTCCCACTCCTCTTTTCTTGATGTACTGGAAAATATTAGGGTTCAACCAAACACCCTAATAATGGGCGACTTCAACTACCCCACCATTAACTGGGAAAACTACTCATGTACTAACTCCTTAGCACAACGCTTTCTGGAATTCATAAACTCCAATGCCCTAGATCAACTTATCCACACCCCACCAGGGGCAACAATATCCTAGACCTAGTCATTACCAACATGAGTGACCAGTGTTCCACACTTGAAGTCAACTCCTCATTGGTCTGATCCGACCATAAGATAATCACCCTTGATATCCACATCCCACCCCCCATTAAGGAAACCACAGTAAGAAATTTCTCCAAAGCCAACTTCATGCTTCTTAAGACAGAAGTAGTGAACTTCATGACACCCATGCAGATGGACAATACAGTTACAACTGCTGAATCCTACACAAATGCGCTCTATAAGCACCTACATGAGTGCATAGATCATGCTATCCCAAACAGAACCAAGACGCTATCCTCCAAAAAAGGAAGCCAATCTGGTGGTCCCCTGCCATAAACAAACTGTACAACAGAAGGAAGAAACTGTTGCAAAAGAGAGTAAAATCCCATGAGTGGAGGAGCTCCCTGGTCAGCCTCAGTAAGAAGCTGAGATCCCTTATAAGATCCTCCAAAGCTAGCTACGAAAATAAAATTGCCACTAATTCCAAGGACAACCACAAAGCATTCTATAGCTATGTCAAGAATCTCAATGGCAACACCCAGATCTGCTCTGAGTTACAGCACAAAGGCATGAAAATTACAGAACCAACTGATATTGCCAACATCCTGGCAAATAGGTTCAGTGCTAACTTTACCCCCCCTCACCCCCTAAAGGGCCCATATCTATACAGGAAGAATGCAGAGTCCCTGTAATCACAACTACGCAGGTGAAAGCTGCACTCTCTAAAGCCAAAAACACAGCATCCATGGGACTGGACAACATCCCAGGCTGCATTTTACACAAACTTCAGAATGAACTGGCTCCCCACTTAAGCACCATGTTCAGTAATAGCCTTGCATCAGGCTTTGTGCCCACTGAATGGTGCACAGCAATAGTTATCCCACTCCAAAAAAGGGGGAGCCACCACTGATCCCGGGAACTATAGACCTATTAGCCTGATGAGCCTGGTCTGCAGAGCCATGGAACGTATCATCATTGAACTCATAAACAAAGACATTGGTAACCTCCAAACTCTGGATCCCACCCAGTTCTGGTTTGTGAAAGGCAGATCATGCCTCCTGAACCTGATTGACTTCTTTGAGGCAGTCACCAAAGCCATAGATGAGGGTAAAGTGGTTCACACAGCCTATCTTGACCTCGCCAAGGCTTTCAACACCATCCCCCATTCTGGAATTATAGCTAAACTCAATAAACTAGGCATAAATCCCTACGTCACAAGATGGGTTGCCAACTGGCTCACTGACAGAACCCACACTGTAAAAGATGCAGACTCCAAATCTGACCTCAAACCAGTGACAAGTGGAGTACCACAGGGTTCCATCCTGGGACCGCTGCTGTTTGGTATCTACTTCTCTGAAGTACAGGCTAAAACAGAAGGCCTCTGGCTAATGAAGTTTGCAGATGACTGCAAACTAGGAGCCATAGTCAAGTCCCCAAATGATGTGGACATCCTACAGCAGGGCATCACTGAGACAGATGTCTGGTGTCAGAGCCATGGCCTCAAGCTCAATGCCAAAAAGTGCAGTGTCATCCCCTTTGGTAAAAACTCTGTACCCATGAACTACCACATAGGCAGCAATCTAATTGACACTGAATGCGTGATAAGAGACCTTGGACCCAGGTGGACAGTAGTCTCTCCTTTGATAGTCACATCGCCACAGTAGTCAGGAAGTCCTTCTACGTGGCACACCTCATCATAAAAGGGTTCTCATCCAGGAAAAAGGAGGTCATCGTTACCCTCTACTCATCACTCATTAGACCCATTATAGAGTACAACGCCCCTTTTGGAATGTATCTCAGAAGACATCTGCAGCAGCTGGAAATGCCACAGAAGTACCTCACAAAGAGGATTACTGGACTCAAACAAATGCCCTACACTGACCGCCTCAAAAAACTCCAGCTTTACTCTGTAGCATATCGCCTACTCAGAGGTGATCTCTGCCTAACATATAAAGCTATGTCAAACCCAGAGCTGTTGGACATGCTACACCTAAAGAAATCCCAATCCCTCAGAGCTACACGCTCTAGGGACCTAAACCTTGTCACCACAATAAACAGGACATGCTGGAGGGATAGATTCCTATCCCAGAGACTTCCATACTCTGGAACAGGCTACCCATCTATGTCAAGCAAAGTTCTTCATTAGCACTCTTCAAGAAAAATCTTGATGAGTAGATGGGAAATAGGAAATACACCCTGGGGATCACTTCTGTGTGTCTACTCGTCAGTGGCACAGGAAAATAACTTGCTTGGGTGGCTTAAACCAGGGAACCTTGTTGGCTAGGCTTGCGTAGGCCCTTGGACCGATAGCCTAGTACCTACCTATGAACCTATGAACCTAATCCCTTCCTTAGTTGTGGTATTAAAGAAGCAGGGGGACCGACCACTTTTTTATTATTTTAAGATATTGAGTTTGGTTTTGTGCAATTTACAATGACATTCCAAATGAACATTAGCAACAAATTGTGTTCTAGCTCTCAGATTCCTTCAGGTGATTATAATTTACAGTGTGTTTACTTTAGATGGAAATCATGACAAGTAATTAAGAGCACTGTGCTAAGTTCAGCAAATGAACTGCTACATGAAAACCACTGTCGCTGGCCTAGGAACTCCACCTCACTTTATCAGTTACTTTACGCACCACTTCATCTGGTACATCCAGTGCAGTGCTGCATTTTCCTCCCGGTCATTCCACGTTTATGTACCATGTTTTACTTGAAATCCTTGAAAATACTGCTTTCGCTATGGTGGCATCACCAAAAGATTGCTGAACTTCTCACTGTGATATCAGTGTAGGCAGCATGGGGATATACATCCAAAACCCTTAATGGATGCTCCACTGAAAGTGTGTTACACCCTATCCGTACTGTGAAGTCACCAACGGACATAGAAATATATCGGCATATTCTTAATAAAAACATTTTCTAAGTTTTTTATTAAGAAGCCTGCCTGATAATATCAGTATAACTGCGTGGCATGTACTGACAAAGTGTGATGCAATGTTTAAAGCTTCTTTTTTGGCCATAAAAATTTATAGTTTTTTTAATGTTCTTTCACGTTCTATTGCTTAAAATTTGGGTAAAACTGAATTTCTGTTAAAAACCTTCCAAGAAAAATAAAAAAGCATAATCAATCTTGCTCTCAAACAAATAAAAAATATATACACTATGAAGCCTATATCAGGTCTTGTATATATTGGTATAAATCAGTTACTAAGAGACTCAGGATGACTGAATATGAATATCTGTCTCTCCAACTGCAGGTGTTATAGATTGGTTATCCAATCCACAGTGGAGGTTACTTGGACAGGAATCACTGTGACATGCTGGTTTCATCCCTAAAAAGGTGGTAAAAAATAACATCTATGTCAAAAAATGTTCTGGATTTATAAAAGAAAAACATTCTCACCCTGAGCACTGTCTCCATATATCTGGTATAGGGTTTGTGTTAGCAAATATTCTGATTTTTAGCTGCAGAACTTTGACATTCCTTCACAGGATGATTTGATGACTTTTCTTGTTGGAATGTGGGTATATGTCTAAAAATCTCTGGTACTCAGCTTTCTCATAGTGGAACATCTAGGAATCAAAATTCTGTCTCCTGGCATCTGAGCTTTTTCCAGTGACCTTCACAAACTACAAAATATCTGACCAGGAGTACTTTGCTTTACTGTTTATAGCTTCATAATCTTCATCTACTCCCTTCAAGTCTGATGCTTCAGAAACATCCTCTATAAACGGAAAAAAGCCTCCCCACCCCTTCTACTTCTTTTATTTCTATGAACTATGAAGTTTTCTTGGCTAACAAAAGTCAGATTATATCTGCTAGTATCCAAATACTGACTAAATACCGACTCTTAGAATGAGGGCATCCGAATATATGGCTATAATCGGAGAATCAATTTTCTCTGAGGCATTGCGATTGATGAAGGAATACTTTAAATAATCTAGTAAAAATTGACTGTTGTCTTCTAAAAGGCTTGAAGCCTGCTGCATCCAAACAACATTTTATACCTCCTAAAATTCTATATTTTGAAAATGTGCTCTGTGAAATGCAGCAAGGCTAGGGATGTTACAGTGATACACAAGTTAGACCTGCCAGGCTATTGGCACAGAGACAGGAGATGCTGATGGTGGTCAGGTGAGAGGAAGGTCTGGCGATCTCCTCCCATATCACTGCCATGAAATCTCTGTGGATGGTTCTGATAACTATGCAAAGGGCCTTTATGTGTAAGTCACATGTTGGTAGTAATAGATAACCAAACACAATGCACTGTTAGATATCTAGGCATACAGCCACAGACATTTGATGACTTCTGTTGTGGGAATGGGAGTAAATGTCTAATAAAAAAGCCTGTTTCAAAACTTCTTTTGCTAATTAGATGTATTTATTTTGCTCATTTGCATTTCCCTATAATGGTATAATTGTAAAACTCCTTACCATAACGTGCAGACATGATTCCTTGTTGTGTTCTAGCCTGCAACTAGAAATCCTTCATTAGAATGGTACAGGAGGTTTAACTAGCAGAGGCTGAACTATAATATATAAGTACAGTTGTGATGAAGGAAAAAGCTTGGGTCTGTGAGGATTTCTGATTGTTTAAATTTTGAGTAAATTTACAGGGAAGAAGTTACTCTATGTTCTGTACCCTATGTCACTTAGCAAAAGGAAAACACGCTACCACAAACTGTGATGAAGTTTAGGATGACATATGAAAACAATAACAGCAAGACTTTAAAGAAAGAAAAAAAAAATGTAATACCGTAAATGAGTTATTCCTACTAACCTGTCAGACTGACTAACAATATATCCACATTCTCTATGCACAATCATATGCACATATAACATTCATGGGACCGAATGGTTTTGTTATACATACTAAGTTTGCACAGTCTAGCTTTTTTAATTGTGCAGGAAAGGTGTTTCTATAGGAATACATTACTTTATGAAAGATATAAGAGGTCAGTGAGAATCGTTTCGTGTAGCATTTTGATGTTATTTTGTAAAAAGAACTATAACTGAAATGACTTTAAAGAGTAAATTTGTTGCATTCATATAGAACATTTTCAGATTTTTCCCACTTCTTAAAGGATTACATATATTGTAGACGGCGCAACTGTGTTATAACTAAAGTAAAATTTGTATGTCTAAGTATAGAGTAAATTAGGACCAAGTAAGTTATAAAATATTAATACAAATGTCTGTGTGAACAGTACAATTGCCTTGTTGTTCGGTTGAAGAAAGAATGTGAGTGGAAGTCAGAAGTGACAACAATGATCTGTCAGCAGCAGAGAAGACCGCAACTCATACAGAAACAACAGCTAAACTGTCACTAAATGCTTTAACAAATGTTACTGATTGAAGACTCAGCACCCTATGCACTTGAAAGCTGGAGAGTAACTATTACATCACATGATAAAGAGAACAAGGAAAGGGTACTTCCAGATGAACAATTGCAGGCCCCATTTAAAGAAACTGTCCCTACTGAATACACTGCTGGATAAGACCACAAATCTCAGTACAGAAAGAAATGAAGAACCTAAACAGTAAATGGGATTTTCTTTCTCTCACTTCTTTAGGACTTGATAGTCAACAAATTTATGAACTTGTGAAGGTGCTTGTTTAGAAACTTCCTGCAGAGGAAAAAGCATCTATGAATTTCACACCAGTAGATCACATCCCAATTAAAAGAATACAAAAGGAAACTGTCTTCACCCCTGCCTGAACCACCGCAAAATCTAAAGGACTACTTATCAGAACTATATATAAAGTCCTTTGGTTAAAACCAGCATAACATCATCCAACATATTGAGCTCATAACTAATGCTAATTTAAATGTGTGTTTTAACATATGACTTATAACTGATTAATGTAACACTTTAAATATTAAACACGTAAAGCATCAATGTAAACACATTACTTTAATAAATAATTCATTACACTTTGTAGTGGTAGTTTTCTTTTTTTTTTTTTAACCTGGCTTTATCATGTATTTTTAGCAGTGTGTGCATGTTAGGCATTCATACCCACTTCTGAGGAGTCACATTCAGAACTGCAACGTAACAAATCCAAAAACGCACATGATTCAGAATATGTCATCATATACTCACACTGAATCATAGGTTAGTACTAAGCTAACTGCCCATTGCAAGCCATTTTAAGCCTAGCCAATTATCCCTTGTGAGACTCAAGTCCTGGACCTTGTGTTTGTAAGGCAAACACCTTAACCATTAGGCCACCCTCCCTACCCTTAGAAACGACAAATGGATGCACAATATCACAGACAAGACTAAAACATATCAAAACAATGCTAAACATTTTATCAGGGGAATCGGAGTTTTTCATGTTGTTTTCTAGACAGCCCTTAATTATTGCAATTTTCCATATCCTTTTTTTTTTAACTTCTCCAAGTCTTTTAGGTTTCTAATACCATGATAAGAATGGACCCCATTCTAAGTCAAAGTGCGATTAAAGTTCATGAAATCAGTATTGTTTCAATCTTTGATGTTAGCCAGAAGTGCTCTTCACAGCACCTGCAATGTCCCCGTAATGACTCCTGCAATTCATATGGAGATACACATATTGGTAACAAATCTAAATATGATTGCAGATACTTTTTTATAAGACCTGTTGCTCCTACCACTATTGTAACTGTTTGGGTATCTTTCTTCCACGTTGCTCTCATTTCTGCCTGCAAATCCTGATATTTTATGACTTTGTCTTGCTCTGTAAGTAAAACACTGCAGTCACTAGGTGTGGCGATTTCAATGATCAATTCTACTTTTGCCTTCTTTTCATGGACCACTATATCCTGTTCTCTAGCATCTATCTTTTGAATTGTTGGTAATGGTAACCCATATAATTTAGACTTCATAATTTTCTATGATGCTTTGTGGCTCATGTTCCCAGTGTTTTTCAACCACTTCAATACCATAATGTTTGCACAATCCCCAGTGCAATAGTCTTGCCACATTATTATGCCTTTCAGTATACAGCTAGGGTTGCCACCTTTTCAAATGCCTAAAGTGGGACATTTTTGGTACAAACATCAGATTTAGCAGGCTGAAACATACCCATGGCCAGTACAAAGGACAGAACTTCACTTTTTTGCCTAAACAAAAGCTTATTCTTGCAGCATTTTAGTTGCTTATTCTGTTTCTTATAACATTTAGGTGTTTCAGATATAGAATAAATGTTTTATGCAACTATTACATAAAATATAGGAAATAATTGTGTCCTAAAATCTCAGGACATTTGCCATTTTTACAATTTTTTTTGCAGGGCACAACTGCTCAAAGAGGGACTGTCCCTCACAAAGTGGGACAGATGGTAACCCTATATACAGCCCTTCTGCCATTAGTATGTCAAAACCAGCAACGAGGTATGTGACTGTTTTCCAATTCTGTTTTACAAAACCTACATTTGTCTGCTTCTCCCACATGTTCAATGGACTTTGTAAACTAACATGTACGGTGCCCACTATCTTTGGCTGCCAATATTAACCTTTCATCTCTTGGTTTGACTTTGCCTCTCCTTAACCATTCCTGCATTCAATCCTGATCAACACGAGGTTCTTCCAGAGGTTTTCTATACTTGCAACTATATTTATGCTTTTTCCACATTCCTTGCCTCCTCATCTGGTCCACTTTGTGGTTTTCCATCTGCCTGTATATCAGCTATGATGATGCTGTATGCATTACAGAAATAACAGACTTCTGAAATCTATTTTTGTCTCTAATATCTTAAAGTCATGTAAGAATGAGAACATTTAGTAACATCATGTATCCTTACAGATACATGCTCTAAGTACTATGTCATATTTGTTAAATAATATGTCATTTAGCTTTTAAGAAAAGAGGAATGAAATGTATGGAATATACTTATGCAAGAGCTTGGCATCTTAAAACTCGAAAGAATATATGAAATGTGGCATGACTTGAGTGTACTATCAAGGCATCCAATAAATGTTCAAGAAAACAGTATATTTCATGTCCATGTCATCAATGAGTATGTTGACTTTACAAAAATGTCACAGTGCAGTCATATGTGCCATATTGTTCCCGTGCATTATATCTAGTCTCTGATATAAAACTGAACAAATAATGCCTACCATAGGCGCGCAGACACACACACAGACACACACACAAGCGCGCACACACACACTCTCTCTCTGCATACAGACTCACAAAGAACCATTTTAGTATTATTTTAATGATGTTTATCCCCCAAGTTGCTGACTTACAGTGTCAGTAGAAGATGGCTTTATGAGGCTGAAGCAATCAGCTTCAGGGGATAGTATTTCAAACACAGGTCATACACAAACCTAATGAGATTAGGGAAGTGGGTCAGTGGAGTGTCTACAACAAAATATTTGAGACCTTCCATTTGTTTAGCAGGAGACCTGGAGAGGAAGAAGAAAGCAGCACTGATGGGCTCTCCCAGAAAGCAACTAAAGACAAAACTACCTGAAGAATGATTTTACTGTAACGTAGTCATGGGGAGAATCTAAGGGTGAGACTGCTCCCCAGAAAGCAACTAAAGACAAAACTACCTGAAGAATGATTTTACTGTAACGTAGTCATGGGGAGAATCTAAGGGTGAGACTGCTCCCCAGAAAGTAACTAAAGACTAACTTACCTGTAGAATGATTTTACTGTAACGTAGTCATGGGGAGAATCTAAGGGTGAGACTGCTCCTCAGAAAGTAACTAAAGACTAACTTACCTGTAGAATGATTTTACTGTAACGTAGTCATGGGGAGAATCTAAGGGTGAGACTGCTCCCCAGAAAGTAACTAAAGACTAACTTACCTGTAGAATGATTTTACTGTAACGTAGTCATGGGGAGAATCTAAGGGTGAGACTGCTCCCCAGAAAGTAACTAAAGACTAACTTACCTGTAGAATGATTTTACTGTAACGTAGTCATGGGGAGAATCTAAGGGTGAGACTGCTCCCAGAATGTAACTAAAGACTAACTTACCTGTAGAATGATTTTACTGTAACGTAGTCATGGGGAGAATCTAAGGGTGAGACTGCTCTCCCAGAAAGTAACTAAAGACTAACTTACCTGTAGAATGATTTTACTGTAACGTAGTCATGGGGAGAATCTAAGGGTGAGACTGCTCCCCAGAAAGTAACTAAAGACTAACTTACCTGTAGAATGATTTTACTGTAACGTAGTCATGGGGAGAATCTAAGGGTGAGACTGCTCCCAGAAAGTAACTAAAGACTAACTTACCTGTAGAATGATTTTACTGTAACGTAGTCATGGGGAGAATCTAAGGGTGAGACTGCTCCCCAGAAAGTAACTAAAGACTAACTTACCTGTAGAATGATTTTACTGTAACGTAGTCATGGGGAGAATCTAAGGGTGAGACTGCTCCCCAGAAAGTAACTAAAGACTAACTTACCTGTAGAATGATTTTACTGTAACGTAGTCATGGGGAGAATCTAAGGGTGAGACTGCTCTCCCAGAAAGTAACTAAAGACTAACTTACCTGTAGAATGATTTTACTGTAACGTAGTCATGGGGAGAATCTAAGGGTGAGACTGCTCGCCAGAAAGTAACTAAAGACTAACTTACCTGTAGAATGATTTTACTGTAACGTAGTCATGGGGAGAATCTAAGGGTGAGACTGCTCCCCAGAAAGTAACTAAAGACTAACTTACCTGTAGAATGATTTTACTGTAACGTAGTCATGGGGAGAATCTAAGGGTGAGACTGCTCCACAGAAAGTAACTAAAGACTAACTTACCTGTAGAATGATTTTACTGTAACGTAGTCATGGGGAGAATCTAAGGGTGAGACTGCTCCCCAGAAAGTAACTAAAGACTAACTTACCTGTAGAATGATTTTACTGTAACGTAGTCATGGGGAGAATCTAAGGGTGAGACTGCTCCCCAGAAAGTAACTAAAGACTAACTTACCTGTAGAATGATTTTACTGTAACGTAGTCATGGGGAGAATCTAAGGGTGAGACTGCTCCCCAGAAAGTAACTAAAGACTAACTTACCTGTAGAATGATTTTACTGTAACGTAGTCATGGGGAGAATCTAAGGGTGAGACTGCTCCCCAGAAAGTAACTAAAGACTAACTTACCTGTAGAATGATTTTACTGTAACGTAGTCATGGGGAGAATCTAAGGGTGAGACTGCTCCCCAGAAAGTAACTAAAGACTAACTTACCTGTAGAATGATTTTACTGTAACGTAGTCATGGGGAAGAATCTAAGGGTGAGACTGCTCCCCAGAAAGTAACTAAAGACTAACTTACCTGTAGAATGATTTTACTGTAACGTAGTCATGGGGAGAATCTAAGGGTGAGACTGCTCCCAAGAAAGTAACTAAAGACTAACTTACCTGTAGAATGATTTTACTGTAACGTAGTCATGGGGAGAATCTAAGGGTGAGACTGCTCTCCCAGAAAGTAACTAAAGACTAACTTACCTGTAGAATGATTTTACTGTAACGTAGTCATGGGGAGAATCTAAGGGTGAGACTGCTCCCCAGAAAGTAACTAAAGACTAACTTACCTGTAGAATGATTTTACTGTAACGTAGTCATGGGGAGAATCTAAGGGTGAGACTGCTCCCCAGAAAGTAACTAAAGACTAACTTACCTGTAGAATGATTTTACTGTAACGTAGTCATGGGGAGAATCTAAGGGTGAGACTGCTCCCCAGAAAGTAACTAAAGACTAACTTACCTGTAGAATGATTTTACTGTAACGTAGTCATGGGGAGAATCTAAGGGTGAGACTGCTCCCCAGAAAGTAACTAAAGACTAACTTACCTGTAGAATGATTTTACTGTAACGTAGTCATGGGGAGAATCTAAGGGTGAGACTGCTCCCCAGAAAGTAACTAAAGACTAACTTACCTGTAGAATGATTTTACTGTAACGTAGTCATGGGGAGAATCTAAGGGTGAGACTGCTCCCCAGAAAGTAACTAAAGACTAACTTACCTGTAGAATGATTTTACTGTAACGTAGTCATGGGGAGAATCTAAGGGTGAGACTGCTCCCCAGAAAGTAACTAAAGATTTTGTAAAGTTTTCTGGGGATCAGGGGAGAATCTTAAAAAGTCCCCCC
>NC_056743.1:1757423450-1757455950 GCF_019279795.1 Protopterus annectens
GGGGGTCAATGGGGAAAAAAAAAAGAAAAATCCTTTAAAAAAAAGGGTGAGAACTGGGGGCTCCCCCCAGAAAGTAACTAAAACTGAATTACTGTAAAAAAACTGGGCTCCCCAGAAAGTAACTAGAATGATTTTACTGTAACGTAGTCATGGGGAGAATCTAAGGGTGAGACTGCTCCCCAGAAAGTAACTAAAGACTAACTTACCTGTAGAATGATTTTACTGTAACGTAGTCATGGGGAGAATCTAAGGGTGAGACTGCTCCCCAGAAAGTAACTAAAGACTAACTTACCTGTAGAATGATTTTACTGTAACGTAGTCATGGGGAGAATCTAAGGGTGAGACTGCTCCCCAGAAAGTAACTAAAGACTAACTTACCTGTAGAATGATTTTACTGTAACGTAGTCATGGGGAGAATCTAAGGGTGAGACTGCTCCCCAGAAAGTAACTAAAGACTAACTTACCTGTAGAATGATTTTACTGTAACGTAGTCATGGGGAGAATCTAAGGGTGAGACTGCTCCCCAGAAAGTAACTAAAGACTAACTTACCTGTAGAATGATTTTACTGTAACGTAGTCATGGGGAGAATCTAAGGGTGAGACTGCTCCCCAGAAAGTAACTAAAGACTAACTTACCTGTAGAATGATTTTACTGTAACGTAGTCATGGGGAGAATCTAAGGGTGAGACTGCTCCCCAGAAAGTAACTAAAGACTAACTTACCTGTAGAATGATTTTACTGTAACGTAGTCATGGGGAGAATCTAAGGGTGAGACTGCTCCCCAGAAAGTAACTAAAGACTAACTTACCTGTAGAATGATTTTACTGTAACGTAGTCATGGGGAGAATCTAAGGGTGAGACTGCTCCCCAGAAAGTAACTAAAGACTAACTTACCTGTAGAATGATTTTACTGTAACGTAGTCATGGGGAGAATCTAAGGGTGAGACTGCTCCCCAGAAAGTAACTAAAGACTAACTTACCTGTAGAATGATTTTACTGTAACGTAGTCATGGGGAGAATCTAAGGGTGAGACTGCTCCCCAGAAAGTAACTAAAGACTAACTTACCTGTAGAATGATTTTACTGTAACGTAGTCATGGGGAGAATCTAAGGGTGAGACTGCTCCCCAGAAAGTAACTAAAGACTAACTTACCTGTAGAATGATTTTACTGTAACGTAGTCATGGGGAGAATCTAAGGGTGAGACTGCTCCCCAGAAAGTAACTAAAGACTAACTTACCTGTAGAATGATTTTACTGTAACGTAGTCATGGGGAGAATCTAAGGGTGAGACTGCTCCCCAGAAAGTAACTAAAGACTAACTTACCTGTAGAATGATTTTACTGTAACGTAGTCATGGGGAGAATCTAAGGGTGAGACTGCTCCCCAGAAAGTAACTAAAGACTAACTTACCTGTAGAATGATTTTACTGTAACGTAGTCATGGGGAGAATCTAAGGGTGAGACTGCTCCCCAGAAAGTAACTAAAGACTAACTTACCTGTAGAATGATTTTACTGTAACGTAGTCATGGGGAGAATCTAAGGGTGAGACTGCTCCCCAGAAAGTAACTAAAGACTAACTTACCTGTAGAATGATTTTACTGTAACGTAGTCATGGGGAGAATCTAAGGGTGAGACTGCTCCCCAGAAAGTAACTAAAGACTAACTTACCTGTAGAATGATTTTACTGTAACGTAGTCATGGGGAGAATCTAAGGGTGAGACTGCTCCCCAGAAAGTAACTAAAGACTAACTTACCTGTAGAATGATTTTACTGTAACGTAGTCATGGGGAGAATCTAAGGGTGAGACTGCTCCCCAGAAAGTAACTAAAGACTAACTTACCTGTAGAATGATTTTACTGTAACGTAGTCATGGGGAGAATCTAAGGGTGAGACTGCTCCCCAGAAAGTAACTAAAGACTAACTTACCTGTAGAATGATTTTACTGTAACGTAGTCATGGGGAGAATCTAAGGGTGAGACTGCTCCCCAGAAAGTAACTAAAGACTAACTTACCTGTAGAATGATTTTACTGTAACGTAGTCATGGGGAGAATCTAAGGGTGAGACTGCTCCCCAGAAAGTAACTAAAGACTAACTTACCTGTAGAATGATTTTACTGTAACGTAGTCATGGGGAGAATCTAAGGGTGAGACTGCTCCCCAGAAAGCAACTAAAGACAAAACTACCTGAAGAATGATTTTACTGTAACGTAGTCATGGGGAGAATCTAAGGGTGAGACTGCTCCCCAGAAAGTAACTAAAGACTAACTTACCTGTAGAATGATTTTACTGTAACGTAGTCATGGGGAGAATCTAAGGGTGAGACTGCTCCCCAGAAAGTAACTAAAGACTAACTTACCTGTAGAATGATTTTACTGTAACGTAGTCATGGGGAGAATCTAAGGGTGAGACTGCTCCCCAGAAAGTAACTAAAGACTAACTTACCTGTAGAATGATTTTACTGTAACGTAGTCATGGGGAGAATCTAAGGGTGAGACTGCTCCCCAGAAAGTAACTAAAGACTAACTTACCTGTAGAATGATTTTACTGTAACGTAGTCATGGGGAGAATCTAAGGGTGAGACTGCTCCCCAGAAAGTAACTAAAGACTAACTTACCTGTAGAATGATTTTACTGTAACGTAGTCATGGGGAGAATCTAAGGGTGAGACTGCTCCCCAGAAAGTAACTAAAGACTAACTTACCTGTAGAATGATTTTACTGTAACGTAGTCATGGGGAGAATCTAAGGGTGAGACTGCTCCCAGAAAGTAACTAAAGACTAACTTACCTGTAGAATGATTTTACTGTAACGTAGTCATGGGGAGAATCTAAGGGTGAGACTGCTCCCCAGAAAGTAACTAAAGACTAACTTACCTGTAGAATGATTTTACTGTAACGTAGTCATGGGGAGAATCTAAGGGTGAGACTGCTCCCCAGAAAGTAACTAAAGACTAACTTACCTGTAGAATGATTTTACTGTAACGTAGTCATGGGGAGAATCTAAGGGTGAGACTGCTCCCCAGAAAGTAACTAAAGACTAACTTACCTGTAGAATGATTTTACTGTAACGTAGTCATGGGGAGAATCTAAGGGTGAGACTGCTCCCCAGAAAGTAACTAAAGACTAACTTACCTGTAGAATGATTTTACTGTAACGTAGTCATGGGGAGAATCTAAGGGTGAGACTGCTCCCCAGAAAGTAACTAAAGACTAACTTACCTGTAGAATGATTTTACTGTAACGTAGTCATGGGGAGAATCTAAGGGTGAGACTGCTCCCCAGAAAGTAACTAAAGACTAACTTACCTGTAGAATGATTTTACTGTAACGTAGTCATGGGGAGAATCTAAGGGTGAGACTGCTCCCCAGAAAGTAACTAA
The DNA here is from genome assembly GCF_019279795.1 of Protopterus annectens. Classification (NCBI taxonomy): domain Eukaryota; kingdom Metazoa; phylum Chordata; order Ceratodontiformes; family Protopteridae; genus Protopterus; species Protopterus annectens. The sequence goes on from NC_056743.1 coordinate 1,757,426,826, forward strand.
AGACTAACTTACCTGTAGAATGATTTTACTGTAACGTAGTCATGGGGAGAATCTAAGGGTGAGACTGCTCTCCCAGAAAGTAACTAAAGACTAACTTACCTGTAGAATGATTTTACTGTAACGTAGTCATGGGGAGAATCTAAGGGTGAGACTGCTCCCCAGAAAGTAACTAAAGACTAACTTACCTGTAGAATGATTTTACTGTAACGTAGTCATGGGGAGAATCTAAGGGTGAGACTGCTCCCCAGAAAGTAACTAAAGACTAACTTACCTGTAGAATGATTTTACTGTAACGTAGTCATGGGGAGAATCTAAGGGTGAGACTGCTCTCCCAGAAAGTAACTAAAGACTAACTTACCTGTAGAATGATTTTACTGTAACGTAGTCATGGGGAGAATCTAAGGGTGAGACTGCTCCCCAGAAAGTAACTAAAGACTAACTTACCTGTAGAATGATTTTACTGTAACGTAGTCATGGGGAGAATCTAAGGGTGAGACTGCTCCCCAGAAAGTAACTAAAGACTAACTTACCTGTAGAATGATTTTACTGTAACGTAGTCATGGGGAGAATCTAAGGGTGAGACTGCTCCCCAGAAAGTAACTAAAGACTAACTTACCTGTAGAATGATTTTACTGTAACGTAGTCATGGGGAGAATCTAAGGGTGAGACTGCTCCCCAGAAAGTAACTAAAGACTAACTTACCTGTAGAATGATTTTACTGTAACGTAGTCATGGGGAGAATCTAAGGGTGAGACTGCTCCCCAGAAAGTAACTAAAGACTAACTTACCTGTAGAATGATTTTACTGTAACGTAGTCATGGGGAGAATCTAAGGGTGAGACTGCTCCCCAGAAAGTAACTAAAGACTAACTTACCTGTAGAATGATTTTACTGTAACGTAGTCATGGGGAGAATCTAAGGGTGAGACTGCTCCCCAGAAAGTAACTAAAGACTAACTTACCTGTAGAATGATTTTACTGTAACGTAGTCATGGGGAGAATCTAAGGGTGAGACTGCTCCCCAGAAAGTAACTAAAGACTAACTTACCTGTAGAATGATTTTACTGTAACGTAGTCATGGGGAGAATCTAAGGGTGAGACTGCTCCCCAGAAAGTAACTAAAGACTAACTTACCTGTAGAATGATTTTACTGTAACGTAGTCATGGGGAGAATCTAAGGGTGAGACTGCTGCCCAGAAAGTAACTAAAGACTAACTTACCTGTAGAATGATTTTACTGTAACGTAGTCATGGGGAGAATCTAAGGGTGAGACTGCTCCCCAGAAAGTAACTAAAGACTAACTTACCTGTAGAATGATTTTACTGTAACGTAGTCATGGGGAGAATCTAAGGGTGAGACTGCTCCCCAGAAAGTAACTAAAGACTAACTTACCTGTAGAATGATTTTACTGTAACGTAGTCATGGGGAGAATCTAAGGGTGAGACTGCTCCCCAGAAAGTAACTAAAGACTAACTTACCTGTAGAATGATTTTACTGTAACGTAGTCATGGGGAGAATCTAAGGGTGAGACTGCTCCCCAGAAAGTAACTAAAGACTAACTTACCTGTAGAATGATTTTACTGTAACGTAGTCATGGGGAGAATCTAAGGGTGAGACTGCTCCCCAGAAAGTAACTAAAGACTAACTTACCTGTAGAATGATTTTACTGTAACGTAGTCATGGGGAGAATCTAAGGGTGAGACTGCTCCCCAGAAAGTAACTAAAGACTAACTTACCTGTAGAATGATTTTACTGTAACGTAGTCATGGGGAGAATCTAAGGGTGAGACTGCTCCCCAGAAAGTAACTAAAGACTAACTTACCTGTAGAATGATTTTACTGTAACGTAGTCATGGGGAGAATCTAAGGGTGAGACTGCTCCCCAGAAAGTAACTAAAGACTAACTTACCTGTAGAATGATTTTACTGTAACGTAGTCATGGGGAGAATCTAAGGGTGAGACTGCTCCCCAGAAAGTAACTAAAGACTAACTTACCTGTAGAATGATTTTACTGTAACGTAGTCATGGGGAGAATCTAAGGGTGAGACTGCTCCCCAGAAAGTAACTAAAGACTAACTTACCTGTAGAATGATTTTACTGTAACGTAGTCATGGGGAGAATCTAAGGGTGAGACTGCTCCCCAGAAAGTAACTAAAGACTAACTTACCTGTAGAATGATTTTACTGTAACGTAGTCATGGGGAGAATCTAAGGGTGAGACTGCTCCCCAGAAAGTAACTAAAGACTAACTTACCTGTAGAATGATTTTACTGTAACGTAGTCATGGGGAGAATCTAAGGGTGAGACTGCTCCCCAGAAAGTAACTAAAGACTAACTTACCTGTAGAATGATTTTACTGTAACGTAGTCATGGGGAGAATCTAAGGGTGAGACTGCTCCCCAGAAAGTAACTAAAGACTAACTTACCTGTAGAATGATTTTACTGTAACGTAGTCATGGGGAGAATCTAAGGGTGAGACTGCTCCCCAGAAAGTAACTAAAGACTAACTTACCTGTAGAATGATTTTACTGTAACGTAGTCATGGGGAGAATCTAAGGGTGAGACTGCTCCCCAGAAAGTAACTAAAGACTAACTTACCTGTAGAATGATTTTACTGTAACGTAGTCATGGGGAGAATCTAAGGGTGAGACTGCTCCCCAGAAAGTAACTAAAGACTAACTTACCTGTAGAATGATTTTACTGTAACGTAGTCATGGGGAGAATCTAAGGGTGAGACTGCTCCCCAGAAAGTAACTAAAGACTAACTTACCTGTAGAATGATTTTACTGTAACGTAGTCATGGGGAGAATCTAAGGGTGAGACTGCTCCCCAGAAAGTAACTAAAGACTAACTTACCTGTAGAATGATTTTACTGTAACGTAGTCATGGGGAGAATCTAAGGGTGAGACTGCTCCCCAGAAAGTAACTAAAGACTAACTTACCTGTAGAATGATTTTACTGTAACGTAGTCATGGGGAGAATCTAAGGGTGAGACTGCTCCCCAGAAAGTAACTAAAGACTAACTTACCTGTAGAATGATTTTACTGTAACGTAGTCATGGGGAGAATCTAAGGGTGAGACTGCTCCCCAGAAAGTAACTAAAGACTAACTTACCTGTAGAATGATTTTACTGTAACGTAGTCATGGGGAGAATCTAAGGGTGAGACTGCTCCCCAGAAAGTAACTAAAGACTAACTTACCTGTAGAATGATTTTACTGTAACGTAGTCATGGGGAGAATCTAAGGGTGAGACTGCTCCCCAGAAAGTAACTAAAGACTAACTTACCTGTAGAATGATTTTACTGTAACGTAGTCATGGGGAGAATCTAAGGGTGAGACTGCTCCCCAGAAAGTAACTAAAGACTAACTTACCTGTAGAATGATTTTACTGTAACGTAGTCATGGGGAGAATCTAAGGGTGAGACTGCTCCCCAGAAAGTAACTAAAGACTAACTTACCTGTAGAATGATTTTACTGTAACGTAGTCATGGGGAGAATCTAAGGGTGAGACTGCTCCCCAGAAAGTAACTAAAGACTAACTTACCTGTAGAATGATTTTACTGTAACGTAGTCATGGGGAGAATCTAAGGGTGAGACTGCTCCCCAGAAAGTAACTAAAGACTAACTTACCTGTAGAATGATTTTACTGTAACGTAGTCATGGGGAGAATCTAAGGGTGAGACTGCTCCCCAGAAAGTAACTAAAGACTAACTTACCTGTAGAATGATTTTACTGTAACGTAGTCATGGGGAGAATCTAAGGGTGAGACTGCTCCCCAGAAAGTAACTAAAGACTAACTTACCTGTAGAATGATTTTACTGTAACGTAGTCATGGGGAGAATCTAAGGGTGAGACTGCTCCCCAGAAAGTAACTAAAGACTAACTTACCTGTAGAATGATTTTACTGTAACGTAGTCATGGGGAGAATCTAAGGGTGAGACTGCTCCCCAGAAAGTAACTAAAGACTAACTTACCTGTAGAATGATTTTACTGTAACGTAGTCATGGGGAGAATCTAAGGGTGAGACTGCTCCCCAGAAAGTAACTAAAGACTAACTTACCTGTAGAATGATTTTACTGTAACGTAGTCATGGGGAGAATCTAAGGGTGAGACTGCTCTCCCAGAAAGTAACTAAAGACTAACTTACCTGTAGAATGATTTTACTGTAACGTAGTCATGGGGAGAATCTAAGGGTGAGACTGCTCCCCAGAAAGTAACTAAAGACTAACTTACCTGTAGAATGATTTTACTGTAACGTAGTCATGGGGAGAATCTAAGGGTGAGACTGCTCCCCAGAAAGTAACTAAAGACTAACTTACCTGTAGAATGATTTTACTGTAACGTAGTCATGGGGAGAATCTAAGGGTGAGACTGCTCCCCAGAAAGTAACTAAAGACTAACTTACCTGTAGAATGATTTTACTGTAACGTAGTCATGGGGAGAATCTAAGGGTGAGACTGCTCCCCAGAAAGTAACTAAAGACTAACTTACCTGTAGAATGATTTTACTGTAACGTAGTCATGGGGAGAATCTAAGGGTGAGACTGCTCCCCAGAAAGTAACTAAAGACTAACTTACCTGTAGAATGATTTTACTGTAACGTAGTCATGGGGAGAATCTAAGGGTGAGACTGCTCCCCAGAAAGTAACTAAAGACTAACTTACCTGTAGAATGATTTTACTGTAACGTAGTCATGGGGAGAATCTAAGGGTGAGACTGCTCCCCAGAAAGTAACTAAAGACTAACTTACCTGTAGAATGATTTTACTGTAACGTAGTCATGGGGAGAATCTAAGGGTGAGACTGCTCCCCAGAAAGTAACTAAAGACTAACTTACCTGTAGAATGATTTTACTGTAACGTAGTCATGGGGAGAATCTAAGGGTGAGACTGCTCCCCAGAAAGTAACTAAAGACTAACTTACCTGTAGAATGATTTTACTGTAACGTAGTCATGGGGAGAATCTAAGGGTGAGACTGCTCCCCAGAAAGTAACTAAAGACTAACTTACCTGTAGAATGATTTTACTGTAACGTAGTCATGGGGAGAATCTAAGGGTGAGACTGCTCCCCAGAAAGTAACTAAAGACTAACTTACCTGTAGAATGATTTTACTGTAACGTAGTCATGGGGAGAATCTAAGGGTGAGACTGCTCCCCAGAAAGTAACTAAAGACTAACTTACCTGTAGAATGATTTTACTGTAACGTAGTCATGGGGAGAATCTAAGGGTGAGACTGCTCCCCAGAAAGTAACTAAAGACTAACTTACCTGTAGAATGATTTTACTGTAACGTAGTCATGGGGAGAATCTAAGGGTGAGACTGCTCCCCAGAAAGTAACTAAAGACTAACTTACCTGTAGAATGATTTTACTGTAACGTAGTCATGGGGAGAATCTAAGGGTGAGACTGCTCCCCAGAAAGTAACTAAAGACTAACTTACCTGTAGAATGATTTTACTGTAACGTAGTCATGGGGAGAATCTAAGGGTGAGACTGCTCCCCAGAAAGTAACTAAAGACTAACTTACCTGTAGAATGATTTTACTGTAACGTAGTCATGGGGAGAATCTAAGGGTGAGACTGCTCTCCCAGAAAGTAACTAAAGACTAACTTACCTGTAGAATGATTTTACTGTAACGTAGTCATGGGGAGAATCTAAGGGTGAGACTGCTCCCCAGAAAGTAACTAAAGACTAACTTACCTGTAGAATGATTTTACTGTAACGTAGTCATGGGGAGAATCTAAGGGTGAGACTGCTCCCCAGAAAGTAACTAAAGACTAACTTACCTGTAGAATGATTTTACTGTAACGTAGTCATGGGGAGAATCTAAGGGTGAGACTGCTCCCCAGAAAGTAACTAAAGACTAACTTACCTGTAGAATGATTTTACTGTAACGTAGTCATGGGGAGAATCTAAGGGTGAGACTGCTCCCCAGAAAGTAACTAAAGACTAACTTACCTGTAGAATGATTTTACTGTAACGTAGTCATGGGGAGAATCTAAGGGTGAGACTGCTCCCCAGAAAGTAACTAAAGACTAACTTACCTGTAGAATGATTTTACTGTAACGTAGTCATGGGGAGAATCTAAGGGTGAGACTGCTCCCAGAAAGTAACTAAAGACTAACTTACCTGTAGAATGATTTTACTGTAACGTAGTCATGGGGAGAATCTAAGGGTGAGACTGCTCCCCAGAAAGTAACTAAAGACTAACTTACCTGTAGAATGATTTTACTGTAACGTAGTCATGGGGAGAATCTAAGGGTGAGACTGCTCCCCAGAAAGTAACTAAAGACTAACTTACCTGTAGAATGATTTTACTGTAACGTAGTCATGGGGAGAATCTAAGGGTGAGACTGCTCCCCAGAAAGTAACTAAAGACTAACTTACCTGTAGAATGATTTTACTGTAACGTAGTCATGGGGAGAATCTAAGGGTGAGACTGCTCCCCAGAAAGTAACTAAAGACTAACTTACCTGTAGAATGATTTTACTGTAACGTAGTCATGGGGAGAATCTAAGGGTGAGACTGCTCCCCAGAAAGTAACTAAAGACTAACTTACCTGTAGAATGATTTTACTGTAACGTAGTCATGGGGAGAATCTAAGGGTGAGACTGCTCCCCAGAAAGTAACTAAAGACTAACTTACCTGTAGAATGATTTTACTGTAACGTAGTCATGGGGAGAATCTAAGGGTGAGACTGCTCCCCAGAAAGTAACTAAAGACTAACTTACCTGTAGAATGATTTTACTGTAACGTAGTCATGGGGAGAATCTAAGGGTGAGACTGCTCCCCAGAAAGTAACTAAAGACTAACTTACCTGTAGAATGATTTTACTGTAACGTAGTCATGGGGAGAATCTAAGGGTGAGACTGCTCCCCAGAAAGTAACTAAAGACTAACTTACCTGTAGAATGATTTTACTGTAACGTAGTCATGGGGAGAATCTAAGGGTGAGACTGCTCCCCAGAAAGTAACTAAAGACTAACTTACCTGTAGAATGATTTTACTGTAACGTAGTCATGGGGAGAATCTAAGGGTGAGACTGCTCCCCAGAAAGTAACTAAAGACTAACTTACCTGTAGAATGATTTTACTGTAACGTAGTCATGGGGAGAATCTAAGGGTGAGACTGCTCCCCAGAAAGTAACTAAAGACTAACTTACCTGTAGAATGATTTTACTGTAACGTAGTCATGGGGAGAATCTAAGGGTGAGACTGCTCCCCAGAAAGTAACTAAAGACTAACTTACCTGTAGAATGATTTTACTGTAACGTAGTCATGGGGAGAATCTAAGGGTGAGACTGCTCCCCAGAAAGTAACTAAAGACTAACTTACCTGTAGAATGATTTTACTGTAACGTAGTCATGGGGAGAATCTAAGGGTGAGACTGCTCCCCAGAAAGTAACTAAAGACTAACTTACCTGTAGAATGATTTTACTGTAACGTAGTCATGGGGAGAATCTAAGGGTGAGACTGCTCCCCAGAAAGTAACTAAAGACTAACTTACCTGTAGAATGATTTTACTGTAACGTAGTCATGAGGAGAATCTAAGGGTGAGACTGCTCCCCAGAAAGTAACTAAAGACTAACTTACCTGTAGAATGATTTTACTGTAACGTAGTCATGGGGAGAATCTAAGGGTGAGACTGCTCCCCAGAAAGTAACTAAAGACTAACTTACCTGTAGAATGATTTTACTGTAACGTAGTCATGGGGAGAATCTAAGGGTGAGACTGCTCCCCAGAAAGTAACTAAAGACTAACTTACCTGTAGAATGATTTTACTGTAACGTAGTCATGGGGAGAATCTAAGGGTGAGACTGCTCCCCAGAAAGTAACTAAAGACTAACTTACCTGTAGAATGATTTTACTGTAACGTAGTCATGGGGAGAATCTAAGGGTGAGACTGCTCCCCAGAAAGTAACTAAAGACTAACTTACCTGTAGAATGATTTTACTGTAACGTAGTCATGGGGAGAATCTAAGGGTGAGACTGCTCCCCAGAAAGTAACTAAAGACTAACTTACCTGTAGAATGATTTTACTGTAACGTAGTCATGGGGAGAATCTAAGGGTGAGACTGCTCCCCAGAAAGTAACTAAAGACTAACTTACCTGTAGAATGATTTTACTGTAACGTAGTCATGGGGAGAATCTAAGGGTGAGACTGCTCCCCAGAAAGTAACTAAAGACTAACTTACCTGTAGAATGATTTTACTGTAACGTAGTCATGGGGAGAATCTAAGGGTGAGACTGCTCCCCAGAAAGTAACTAAAGACTAACTTACCTGTAGAATGATTTTACTGTAACGTAGTCATGAGGAGAATCTAAGGGTGAGACTGCTCCCCAGAAAGTAACTAAAGACTAACTTACCTGTAGAATGATTTTACTGTAACGTAGTCATGGGGAGAATCTAAGGGTGAGACTGCTCCCCAGAAAGTAACTAAAGACTAACTTAGCTGTAGAATGATTTTACTGTAACATAGTCATGAGGAGAATCTAAGGGTGAGACTGCTCCCCAGAAAGTAACTAAAGACTAACTTACCTGTAGAATGATTTTACTGTAACGTAGTCATGAGGAGAATCTAAGGGTGAGGACTGCTCCTCAGAAAGTAACTAAAGACTAACTTACCTGTAGAATGATTTTACTGTTACATAGTCATGAGGAGATTCTAGGGGTGTGGACTGCTCCCCAGAAAGTAACTAAAGACTAACTTACCTGTAGAATGATTTTACTGTAATGTAGCCATGAGGAGAATCTAAGGGTGAGACTGCTCCCCAGAAAGTAACTAAAGACTAACTTACCTGTAGAATGATTTTACTGTAACGTAGGCATGGGGAGAATCTAAGGGTGAGACTGCTCCCCAGAAAGTAACTAAAGACTAACTTACCTGTAGAATGATTTTACTGTAATGTAGTCATGAGGAGAATCTAAGGGTGAGACTGCTCCCCAGAAAGTAACTAAAGACTAAATTACTTGAATGATTTTACTGCAGCACAGTCATGGGGAGAGGCTCAGGGTGAGACTGCTCCCCAGAAAGTAACTAAAGACAAGATTACCTGAAAAATGATTTTACTGTAATGTAGTCTTGGGGAGAGGCTCAGGGTTCCCTGCTTCCCTTCCTTATTTCTACTTAAATATCATATGCAACATGGCAAAGTGAAATGCAGCATCATCATTCCATTTTGCCTTTTTCAATGAGTTCACTGGTGGCTAATGGCAGTTCTTCTCCTATTTTCACATAAATTATGATGATATGTGAAAATAGAAATGTTACAAGAACACAAATTCATATCCAGTCCTGTCACCCATTTACTGAGTGCCAGTACTGAGTGACAGTAAGTTGGTGGCAGAAACTTCCTGTTCTGGTGTCTACAGTTTCTCTTCAAGTTACAATACTGACTAATTAAACTTAAAGGTTTATTATTTACTTATAACTAGTTAAATATACCAATTTCCTATAACAAAATAATATACCGATAAAGGAGTACAAGGGTACGCCACTATTTTTCTTTCCTTTTTTATTTTACTTTGCACTCCTGTTGTGGCTACAGAGCCATATAGTTTAGCACCTGTAGATGAATATTTAAGGAATTCACACATATTCCTAAATATTATTATTATTTGGTATCATTTTTTTTATTGTTTTCACATCAACCAGAACTGGAAGAAGTACAGACACCAGCACTCCTGACCTTACATTATCAATATGCTATGAGTGATAACTGAGGTCAAAGGGGACATGTGAGCAGTGCAGGGAAACATGTTTGTTACAGAAGAAATACATGTTATACACATGGAAGTTTTTTGCTGGTTTATTTAAATTCCACTACAAAACCAGCGATAATATCAGTGCAGCAGTGTACCTGGTTTACCCTAGAACATGTGCCAATCCCTGAACTAGCGCCCCCACCCTCTTGTTCATTGTGAAGAGTGAAAAAAAAAAAGTGGGAGGAATGCTCCAATAGACTGCTCACAGTAGTCTGAAACACACACCGTCTCCACGTTATTGGTCTATAATTTTTAGGATAACTTGCATGTTTACTCTTATGTAGGAGCATTGTTTTTCCTTTTGTTAACCAGACTGGGGTCTGTTCGGGGTGTCCATACAAATATTTCTTACTTATGGCTAAATATTTGTGCAAAGATATTAATACATTTAGCCAGAAATTAGGTACTGCATCTGGGCCTGGGGTTTTCCAAGTAGAGACTTTTCTTAACTTTCTTTCAATCTCTCTGGCGGTTACTTCATCCCATTTCATATCCTGTACCTTTATTTATTATTTTTATTTTATTTATTTTACATTTGTTGACCGGGATAGTCCGACTGGATACATGTCCATTTTCAGCGGAGGCCCGGGGAGAAAAGCTCCAACAGAGTTACAATGACAAATTGTTACAAAAATAGAGTTTAAGATGAACAAAAATGAAGAAGAGAGAAAAAAACAATTTACATACTATTATAAAACTACCATGCTCTAAAAAATGCAGAATACTACTGTTCATTACACTATACATTAATAACATGCTAGCAGAGTCGTTAGGACGTATTATAGCTTAGAGTTTGGCAACATACATAGTTCTTTTAGGATTAGATATCCCCTTGCTAGGTTGTTCTTTTTGGGTTTGGATAATACTAAGAACTAGTATGGGCTTGGTTTTGGTTATTTGCTTATAGTGGAGTTTTAGACTCTTTTTGAATTGAACTAGTGAAGTTATAAGCATGAGGTTGTTGGGGAGGGAGTTCCATATTTTTCCAGTGGTATTGGCAAACAGTGCGTCACCACCTAGGTTGTAAGATTTAGTTGTTTGGACAAGGAGTCTATTTGCTGAGTGAAGGCAACTTAGATTAGTGTAAGGAGTTATAAAATTTTTTAGAGCAGGGGTGTTCTCAGGTTGTTTAAGGATTTTAAATGCCTCTATGAGTTGGTACTGCTGGAGAAGAAATGGGAGTTCTATCCAGCCAAGTTTTTTCAGGTTAATACAATGGTGCGTTCTGTAGGGCAAGCCAGTTACAAATCTGGCAATATGATTATAACAAGATGAGAGTTTGTTTAGGTCAGATTTGTTAAGGTTAGTAAGCACAGGAGAGGCATATAGTAGGGTAGAGAGAAGGTGTGAGCGGGCAGTGGCTGCCCTGGCAGTTGGAGTAAGGAAGGTTTTTATCCTGTATAAGGTCCCAAGTTTCTTGTTTACTGACTTAATGGTTTGGTTGATATGCATGTCAAATCTGAGTTTATTGTCAATGTTTACTCCTAGTAGCTTTGCATAGGTGTCAGGAGAGATAATGATCCCATTATTGGATTGTATAGTAAAGTGTGAGGTAGGTGATTTATTAGTTGGGTAGAAGAGAAGTAGTTTGGTTTTATTTGGATTTAAGATCAGGTGATGGTTGGCGAGCCAGTTTTCGACTGTTGTAAAACTGTGCTGGGTTGTAGTTAGTAAATTTTCTAGAGAGGCATTGGAACATATTAGAGTTGAGTCATCTGCATACTGAATACAGGTGGCTTCAGGGATGACTGTTTGGAGGTCGTTTATAAAGACTGAAAAGAGAAGAGGTCCTAATATGGAGCCTTGAGGAACTCCTATGGTATTTGGTAGCATGCAAGAGAGCTTGTTCTGCCACAGTACTGCTTGTTGTCTGCCAGTGAGGTAGGCTTGAAACCAGTCAAGAGCTGGTCTATCTAGATGCAGGGTTTCTAGAGTGTGGAGAAGTAGCTGGTGGTTTACCATGTCGAAGGCTTTCGACAGGTCCAGGAAGAGAGCAGAGGATATTTTTTTGTTATTCCGGTTAAGGTTTATTTTTTCGGTAAAAGAGAGGAGGGCAGTGGTTGTACTGTGATGGGGTCTAAATCCATGTTGAGAGTCTGTTAGTAGTTTGTTCTGGGTGAGATAGAGCATTAGTTGGTTGTGCACATACTTTTCCATAATTTTGGCAAGTGGTGATAGTATGGCTATTGGTCTGTAGTTTGATAGTTCTGTGGATGTACCACCTTTATGGAGTGGTATAACATAGGATATTTTCCATATTGAGGGGATTGTAGCCTCGGTTATGGTTCTGTTAATTAAAATCGAGATAGGGTAGGCTATGACATCTGCAGCTATTTGCAGATATTCAGCTGGGAGAAGATCAGCAGAAAGGGTGGTTGGCTTTAGCTTTTTCAATAGGGATCTGATAAAGGATGTGGACACAGGTTGGAGGTTAAAAGAGAGTAGCGTATCGGGTGTAGCATTTTTTGATGTGGCGGGAGGAGATAGTTGGTTAGCTAAGGACTGAATGGTTTCGGTAAAGAAAGTATTAAAGGTATTTGCTACTTCTTCTTGGCTCTTGTCAGATAATGTTCCTGGGGTAGGAGTGGTGGATTTGCCTGGTTGGAGAAGTTTAATTAAGCCTGCCCAGTACTTTTGAGGGTTATTTTGGTGTTTATGTTGCAGATGGTAAAAGTAGTTTTTCTTGTCTAGTGTGATGGCTTTTTTAGTCTCATTTCTTAGTTGTTGGAATTTAATGCCATCTAGGGGTAACTTGGTAGTACGCCATTTATCCCATGCTTTATCTCTAATTGTTATTTTAGATTTGGATTCTGTTGTTAGCCAGGGTGCTAGTTGAGTTTTAATTCTGGGTGACCGTTTTGGAGCATGAGAGTCAAGTATGGTAAGGAATATGTTATTAAAGAATGACACTGCCTCATCAAGGGGAAGGTACTTTAGCTGTGACCAGTTACAGGATTTGAGTTCCATGTGAAATTTTGTTGGGTCAAAGTTTTTCTTGGTTCTGATGGACCTATAGATAGGCAAACTAGCGCAGATGGCTTTGTCTCTCATAATGTATGTGATCAGGTGATCATTAAGATCATTGGGGAGAGTCCCAGACATATAGTTATGGGGGAGTCTGTTGGTGAGTATCCAGTCAAGTATACTCTCTTTTTGGTTAGAATTTCCTAGTCTGGTGGTAGAGGATATGATCTGAGAGAATCCATGGAGGTTTATAGAAATGGGGTTGGACTGTGTGGAACATTGGTTCCAGTCAATATTAACATCGTCCAGGACAATAGTTTCTTGAGGGTAGTTGTTAGCTATCCAATTTAGAATGATCTCTAGTGTTTCTGAATTATTGCCGGGGGGATGTAGATTACAATTAGATTTATGCTTTTTTGATTGTTTAGTTGAAGTTTTAGAGCTAGTATTTCAGCATTGGAGACCTGGGGTGGTCGTTTGGGATTAGTTATGATGTTAAGTGTGCTATTATATAAGACAGCTATCCCACCTCCCCTTTTCTTTATGCGATCAACCCTAAGTATATTGAATCCGGGTGGCAAGATCTCATTATCTTTGGTTGATGGCCTAAGCCAGGTTTCTGATAGACACATTATGTCAGGGAGGTAGGTTGCTAGCACAGCATGCAGGTTATGTACCTTGTTGTTTAGGCTTCTTATGTTTAAGTGGCAAATTAGAAGGGAGTTAACCAGTCTGTGGGAGAGTGGAGGGCTAGTAGAGTCTGGAGTTGAGGTTGGGCCTGGATTAGGATGGATGTCTCCATCTTTGGTTATGTTTTTTCTTAGATAAGCTAGTAGTCTTAGGACTTTAAATAGTAGTTTTAGACCATATTTAGATTTTGGGGTTGTTTGGTATGATTTATTAAGAAACAGGTTGTTGGAATTTGTAGTTTTTGGGGTTGTATAGTATGGGGAAAATTCAGCAATAGGTGGAGGTGAGGGGGTACTGGTTTGATGTTTTGGATAGGGAAAACCTAAGAATGGTAGATGTTCATAGCTAGTTAGGAAGTATGGTAGAATTATGAGTGGTAGGATAAGGGGGAGGATTTTACAATTTGGTTTTGACATGGTGTATGGAATGGTATTTTTCGTCTAAGGATGGGGGTGAAATACTTTGGAGGAGTGGTAGTGGTTAATCTTTGAAGTGGTGAGAGGGGGAGGGAGATGATAGAGAGGAAGTTATATAGGTTGGAAAGGAAGTGGGGGTATGGCTTGGTAGCTATAAATGTGGAGGTAGTGGGGGCGGGTGGGATAAGGGGGCAGGGTGGGGCACGTAGCGAGCCCGAGCGAAGCGAGAGCGAAGCGGAGTGGGGCTAAACCTGCCTCGGACTTTCCAGGGCCTGTGAGTAGAGTGAGTAAACTTTAATGAAGTACAGGCTACAATTTCTGCTGGTATTATACAAGGAAGTGGATTTATTTGGTAACTAAGGGGTTTACTGCTGTGTTATTAAACCCAGTATTTGGCTTTGACTGAAATAAATAAGGGTTTATTTATGCTTAAATACAGGACGTATTAACCTTGGTCGAGCTTTTTGGTGGTAGTGGGACTATAGAGTTGACCTTGTCTGTGCGTTCACACCTGGTGAGGCGACCTTCCCTTAAAGTAGGATTTCTAGTTTGTAGCCAAGTACGGAAGTACTGGACAGTACCTGAGTGGAGATACAATGCAGTAACACAGTTTATTTAATAGGGCTATTATCACATTGAATACAGTTTAAATTTATCATGCAGTCAAATAGCAATCAGGTTACAAGTTATTATATCAACAGAGCGTCTTTAAGTAGTTTGCTCAATAACAGCTAGGACATAATAACTGTGTCATACTTAATCCAGTAGTGTAGCTATGCAACTTTAGGCACGTCGGCAGAAAAGTTTGTTAAACACAATGAAACCTAAGTTCAACAACATTTTTCACAGTCATATAGTCAGGTAATCTTAGCCCACAGTTAGCGATAAACACAGTAACTTAATTATACAGACAGCAACTGCTGAGCCTTCTTGAAATAAGCATTTTAGGTATACTTCCTTGTTCAAACATGCCCTTATAACAGTTAAGCCAGTTTTAAGATATACAGACTCTAGCGACTAATCAATTAGGTATTCACAGGAAAATTTACTCAGTTGCTATTAATATGCAAGCTGAAGTAGACAAATGTGTTTTCGTTTCCCAGAGAACTTGACACTTTACATAGGTTTCAGCTTTAGCGTTCTTATGACACGCTGCTGCCTGGAGAAAAACCACATGCGGTATACAAGTTTACTGCATTTCCGTTGTTTGAGATCAAATACTCTAGCAGATGATCACTAGTATAGTCTCCTCTAGCAAACGCTAAAAGATATTTACACAAATATGATCTCCTCTAGCAGTCGCTAAGAGATATATGCAAAAATAGTCATGTAGACCAACAACATGCAGTCGCTAAAAGATATTTACAAAAATATGATCTCCTCTAGCAGTCGCTAAGAGATATTTACAAAAATAGTCATGTAGACCAACAACAAATTACATACCCTGTTTGTCAGAGGCCGACTAGGTTCAGGAGCACAGCAGCATTTGAAAAAATGGCGGAAAACTGCAGGGGGATAAGTAAGTTCACTTATGTCAGAGGAGGGAGGGAGGAGTTACAAGCAGGACATTCTCAGGTGGATATCCAGAATTAAACCTCCTTACTAAACCTGCCTCGGACTTTCCAGGGCCTGTGAGTAGAGTGAGTAAACTTTAATGAAGTACAGGCTACAATTTCTGCTGGTATTATACAAGGAAGTGGATTTATTTGGTAACTAAGGGGTTTACTGCTGTGTTATTGAACCCAGTATTTAGCTTTGACTGAAATAAATAAGGGTTTATTTATGCTTAAATACAGGACGTATTAACCTTGGTCGAGCTTTTTGGTGGTAGTGGGACTATAGAGTTGACCTTGTCTGTGCGTTCGCACCTGGTGAGGTGACCTTCTCTTAAAGTAGGATTTCTAGTTTGTAGCCAAGTACGGTAGTACTGGACAGTACCTTGGTCGAGCTTTTTGGTGGTAGTGGGACTATAGAGTTGACCTTGTCTGTGCGTTCGCACCTGGTGAGGCGACCTTCCCTTAAAGTAGGATTTCTAGTTTGTAGCCAAGTATGGAAGTACTGGACAGTACCTTGGTCGAGCTTTTTGGTGGTAGTGGGACTATAGAGTTGACCTTGTCTGTGCGTTCGCACCTGGTGAGGCGACCTTCCCTTAAAGTAGGATTTCTAGTTTGTAGCCAAGTACGGAAGTACTGGACAGTACCTTGGTCGAGCTTTTTGGTGGTAGTGGGACTATAGAGTTGATCTTGTCTGTGCGTTCGCACCTGGTGAGGCGACCTTCCCTTAAAGTAGGATTTCTAGTTTGTAGCTAAGTACGGAAGTACTGGACAGTATCTTGGTCGAGCTTTTTGGTGGTAGTTGGACTATAGAGTTGACCTTGTCTGTGCGTTTGCACCTGGTGAGGCGACCTTCCCTTAAAGTAGGATTTCTAGTTTGTAGCCAAGTACGGAAGTACTGGACAGTACCCTGTTTGTCAGAGGCCGAAGACAAATGTGTTAACTGTTTTAGTAAGAGTCGGCATTATAAGGTAGCGTTAATTAAAGTTTTAATTACAGTGCTCATTAAATAGCCCATCAACTGTCGGCGGCCGTCCACGCAACAAAAGGGAATAGATTCAGAAAAAGATATGAGCTGCTGGAGAACATCCATTTAAACTTCTTATTCTTTCTTTTACTTTTTCTATCCATTTAGCATCTTTGTTATGTTCCACAGGATCTTCATAGATACTTCTCCAAAATGTACAGTATCCATTTCTTCCTTTTTAGGTGGTCTATCAATTCCTTTTGCCTTCTTTCCCAGTTCTCTATAAAACATTTTGGGGGCATAAATAAATTGCTTATTTTGTACTTTTCCTTTATATTTATTTGAATATCTTCTAAGTTTTTCCACCTGTGCTGAGATTTTTAGTTTATTTGCAATAGTGCATGATAGATCCTGATCTGTTCTAAAACTTGCTTTTATCGCATCTATCCTTCTGATTATTTTTATTGATCTGTTCCCTCTTCTATACTCTAACACTGACACGTTGTCTTAATCGGTTTATAGTTTTCTCTGTTCAATACTTTCATGATGGTATTCAATTTCTCCCCTTCCTTTCCCTCACTACCCTGTGTTCTTGGGGTAAAACATTATCTGTTATTAATTTAGCTGCACAGTAATATTTACTTCTGTTATATCACATGGCTCTCGTTGGACAGTCCTAATTACTGTGTTCATTTGTTTTATCAAACTTCTGACTTTTTGGATTTTATTGACCTACTGCAGTCTATTTATTTCATTTATCTTAATATGTCTATCTATCTCTTAAAATCAAGCAAGTCTTCTCTTAGCTCATTTCTTCTAAACTGAGGGCACATTTTTTCTTCTCCATTTCCTGTGGGCAATCTATAGAAAGTTCTATAGCATCTTCCTGTGGCACATTCTCTTTAGATTCATCCAGTGTCATCCGTTGCTCTTCCATTTGGAAACTCACCGGCCTGTCATGCCTCAGCATTGATTGTGTCAGAGCTGCAACAGTTTCGTGTTCCTTCCCTTGCTGTCCAGCTTCAAATGAACATTTATACTTGTTTCCTGTAAAAGGCTCCAAAATATCTTCATATGGCAAATGAACTATTGCTTCCCGTTTTACTGGTTTCTCCTTAATTTGGATGTCCATTGCTCTATCCTGCTGTGGTATTTTCTGGGTTAAATTTTCTATAGTGAATCCTTCACTTCACAGGTACTCCACAACCTCAGTTCCTATTTCTTTAACTTCTCCATTAATAATCTCCTTTTCATCTTTGTCTTCTTATTTTTGTACTGTAAAATTTTCCATGTCTAGATTCCATTGACTGTATTTCTCTTCAAATATCTTTGGTGCTGCTCTTTTCGCATTGATTAGTTTTGCTTTCTCCTTTGCATAAATATCACACCATATTAAGTCTCTTTTTCTTTCTCAGGTCCATATTTCTTCTTCAGATGTCTCCTGAGCTTCCTGTTTCTCCATACTTTGGGGACTCACTCCATCATGCTGTGATGCAACCTGTGTTAGACCTTCTACACCAAATCCTTCACTTCATAGGGATTCCTTAAGTTCAGCTTCTGCTTTAACTTCTACTTTACCAATCTTCTTTTCCACATTCCCTCCTTGTGATATTTTTTATTGTAAAATTTTCTGGATGCTTTGTCTGCATTTCTCTTCGAATATATTTGGGGCTGCCTTTTTTGTATTGATTAATTTGGCTTTCGACTTTGCATAAACAATGTGCCATATCAAATCTCTCTCTCTTTCCCATGTCCATATTTCATTTTTATACTTTTCAAAAATCTCTAGGTTTTGTTGTTTATATTTTCGCATCTCCTCAGATGCTTCTTTCTCCAAACAAATCAATGTTTCTTGGTCTATATAATGTTTTTTACAAATCTGTTGTGTTAATGAACACAAATTTTTATTTGAAGCTTCTGACAGTTTTTCTTGTGGAAGTATTTTTCTTTCCTCTAATTTCTCCCCTAATCTTTCTGTATATCTTGTGTCGGGAACGTCTGGGTTTTTTGCATAATAGTAACAATACATAATTTTTTTCTTATGCCAAATAGTCCACTCTCTATTTCAATATATTATAATTCAATCATCTTTATGGCTTCTTTGGCCTATCAGTTTTTGTGATTTTTGTGGACTGTACTTCCTTTTACAATGGTGGTGGGGGGGAGGGGGCAATCCTCCCACTGGGCCTGACCTGGTCCATTGTATGGATGTTTCCGTACTTTGAGGATTCTACACTGCCATTTTTTCAGTGTGCCTACCAGGGTTGGGCATTTTTTTATCCTGGGTCTTGCGCACCCAGCTATCTTTTTTAATTTTTGATCTACTTCTGTCCATGATATATGCTATATAAAATAGAGTCTATACATCAGTGTCATCTTGGTGAGATTTTGTGAAAAACAGAGTCCATCTAGTGAATTTACTCACCAAGACTTGAGGATGAATTCCATTTCAGCAATACTACTCTTCTTTGATTTGGCAATACTACTCTCCTTCACCTGACCCTTGCTACTCTACAGTATGAGTGCTCCTACGAAGGAAGATTTTTGATAAGTCATACATTCTATAGCACATGGTCTCTAAGCAGAGTGGTATTTTATATTTTATCTTGTTCTCCTTTTTATCGCTATATCTGTAGATGCAGAATGAGTGCATCTTACTAATTAAAAGTGCTTATTGCTTTTTGTTACATAAATGAATGCAATAATCTGTTTTACACATACTTGTTAAAGATAGTCATGACTGTTTTAAGAGTCTAGATGTCACCTGTTTTAGTCTTAGTATGGGTCTTTCCAGTTACTGAAGAAGTGATGTCATGGCAGGAGGCTTAGTGTTTAAAGGAGCAATGGCAGGTGATATATAAATGTAATGTACAGCGTTGATGGTTGCATTTTCCCTTTAAAGTTTCTTTTCTTTTTTTCATATTTAACTACTGCACAGCATGAATGGAGTGCTGAAGCAAGCATTACTGTGTTATATAAGGACAAAAGTTAACATGCTGCTTAATGAATATAAAGCAATAGACATGCGGGGAAGTAAAATTAATAAAGAAATAGCAATATTTAGCTAAGGAGACATACAAAAGAGAAAACTTCCTTTTATTTTTACTTTTTAGATTATTGGAATGGGAGGGGGTTTCATTGGGAAAGACCACCAAAAGGGAGAAAAAGAAGGAGGATCCCTGTTACTTAGCCAGAAAAGCAGGGTGCAGTTGACCTTTGATCAGATATAGCTCCAATGCTTCATCAGCAAAAGGCAGACAGAACAGTATGCATGGTAGCTGAGCCAGAGACAAAGTCAATATGCAAAGCTGTCACATATATATTGTGTTGTTATGCAAACTAATATGCTAATTTAAGGGAATCTTACTAGGGGAAGGTGCAAGCCAAGAGGTACTGCCTTGTTCAGGCACCATACAACTAATGCTGGTAGGACCCATTAAGGTGTTTTGCTAGGGGATTCCATGACACATAAAATTGGTTCCACCTCTTTCAAAGGCGAAAGCTTAGAAAAATCCTGACCCCGACAACTTACTTACTGACATATATAATATGGTTAAGTTAGTAGATTGCGTTCTTACTATGTAAAAAAAAAAAAAAAAAGACCATATAGTGAAAAATCTATTTTGTCTATCAACTAAAATAAGCCAAACATCACAAGCAAGGCTCCTCTGTATCTTCTACACCTTGCTAATTATATATACCAACTCCAAGGTCGCACTACAATGGGGGAAAGGGAAAATTCCTCGATCCCCATCATACCACCATCTCAGTCAAAACAGTACAACAAACTAAGCTGTCGGCCATATGGGTTTCTACAATCTGGCTTGTTGATAAAATGAAGAGAACCTAAAAAACTCAAGTTCATCAAACAAGGTACTTGTTAAAGTTATAACAAAACCAGTCTAACCAGTTCATACAGAATGATCTCCGTTTAAATTAGGATTGTAAACTTTATAGCTTTTGGCAAAGAGGCTGGCAGCAATTCTAATTTGTGTTCAATTTTGTTTATGATTAAGCAACCTTTGAACATTTAAAGTATTTCTACTAGTAGAGGATATAATCAGGTAGGCCCAAATATTTTTTTATTATTTTACATTTATTTACCAGGAAAGTCCAACTTGGAACAAAGCCAATTTTCAGTGGAGACCTGGGGAGAAACATGCCAGACTCATGTCTTTCTAATATGGGTGGAAACCAGAGCACCCGGAAGAAACCCACACA
The DNA here is from genome assembly GCF_019279795.1 of Protopterus annectens. NCBI lineage: Eukaryota > Metazoa > Chordata > Ceratodontiformes > Protopteridae > Protopterus > Protopterus annectens. Next base: position 1,757,447,393 of record NC_056743.1, read on the forward strand.
GATGCAGGAAGAACACAGACTCCACACAGAATGCACCCCGGCTGAGAATCAAACTGGAGAACGTCTTGCTGTGAGGCGACAATGCAACCGCTGCACCACTGTGCCATCCATAACCAGCCTTGATGCTAGAACAGCTTTTGATTCAGTAAACTGGCACTTTCTCTTTTCAGAACTGAAGGATTATGGAATAATCCCCACTGTTCATTGATTTTGTTAAGGCAAAGTGTAAGAATGCCACAGCTAGAATGAAAGTAGGGTTTGGATTGTCCCAATCTAGTAACATAAGTCAGAGGACTGCACAAGTGTGCCTACCTCCCACCTATTATTTACATTCTACCTGAAACTACTGGCAGTGAGGGTTAGGGGCTAGTACCTCTGATGAGTTCAGACAATGGCATTTCCCATACATTATGTTGTTTTATGCAGATTGTCTATTAATATTGCAGGACCAGACAATGACTTGCAAAAAGAAATTATGTCTTACCATAACGTTCCATCTGTGTTGTAGATTTTCATTCATTCATTACTGATAGGACTTCGGTTCCATCCTTGGAACCAACGAGGCCGATACCAAGCTCACACCAGCCAAAAACTCTCAGGTAAGACCTACCCACAATGCCCCTCTCATAGTCTTTAGATCAAGTTTGCCCAGGCTCACAGTATAGAAATAACAATAGTGAAAGTAGGAGGCTCTGTCTGAGCAGGTACCTTAACTAATAAGAAGACCCTAAAGTCCACCAGGAGTCCAGGCAGGGGCAAGAAGGGCAGGAAGTAATGAATGAAGATCTACAACACAGATGCAACGTTATGGAAAGATATAACTTCTTTATCTGATGTTGTAAATCTTCATTCATTCCTTACTGATAGGACCGAGTCCCCATGTCTGGGTGGCCCTAAGGAAGGACATTCCTGAGCACCATAGAACCAAAAGATACTCGTCCTGTGGAGGCCAAATCCAATTTGTAATGAGTGATAAAGATATGAGGTCTTGCCCGAGTGGCTGCTGTGCAGATATCATCCACAGAGGCTCTGGAATGAAAGGCCATAGAGGTAGCTATCAATCTAGTAGAGTGAGCCTTTATTCTGGAAGGCAAGGACACTTTGTTTTGATGGTAGATGAAAGTGATGGCATTTCTCAGCCAAGAAGATAAAGTCATTTTGGAAACAGTCTTACCCATTCTGGGTCCAGCAAAGGCCACAAACAATTGATCCGTTTTTCTGAAAGATTTAGTTCTGTCCAAGTAGAAACTAAGTTGCCTATGAACATCGAGGGCATGCAGAAGGTATTTCCCTCTATTTAAATGGTGGGAAAAGAAAACCAGAAGGTCAATAGATTGGCTAATGGAAAAGCCAGAAATGACCTTGGGCAAAAAGGAGGGGTCAGTACGTAGAGAAACTCTTTCCCTATGAAAAATCAAGTATGGTCTCTTGACACTCAAGGCCTGCAACTCAGATACTCTTCTCGCTGAGGTAAGGGCTAATAGGAGTAAAGTTTTCCAAGACAAAAATTTTATATCACAGGAATTAGAAGGCTCAAAGGGAGGACTCGATAATGACTGAAGCACCAAAGTGAAGTCGCATGACTCTATAGGAGGCTTGACAGGAGGTTTAGCAAGTAATATGTGTTTCATGAATGTTTTGCACAGTCGGTGTGACATAACAGATGAATTGTCAGTTCCATTGTGAAAGTTTGCAATAGCCGCTAAATGCACTGTAATTGTCAATGCCGAAGCACCTGCGTGCAACAGGGTAGTGAGGTATTATAGGATCTTCTGAAGAGGCATGGAAAAAGAGTCTATGTTTATTTTATTTATTATTTATTTCCAGTTTGATTACCGGGGAAGTCCACTGGGTCAGAGTGATCCGTTTTCAGTGGAGGCCCGGGGAGAAAAGCTCCAAGATACATAATACAGATAAGGTACAGAAATACACGGATGTCAGTCTTACATAATATGGAAACAGTTACAAATAAGTACCTTGTAAATATGCATAATAAGCAGAAAAGCATTGAGTGTGGACTTATTGTTTATACATTTACTTAAGTGTGCACACTCAGATATTAGGTGAGAAGATGTTTTATATACATACTTTTAAGTAAAATGAGGATACACTATACATGCGCAATTTCAGAAAAGAAATTACTAATGGAAAGCGATATACAATACTTACAATGTTGAACCATAAGAAATAAGCAGCTAATAGAGAAAGGAGAGCAAAGAAAATGCTCGTGGGAGCATAGCAGAAGGAGAGTTATTGAGGGTATCGATAGCTATTGTTATTGTATTGATAGTTATTGATAGCTAATGGAGAAGGGAGAGCTTAGAAAATGCTCGTGGGAGCATAGCTGAAGGAGAGTTTTTGAGGTTATCGAAAGCTATTGTTATTGTATTGATAGTTATTGATAGCTAATGGAGAAGGGAGAGCTTAGAAAATGCTTGTGGGAGCATAGTTGAAGGAGTTATTGAGGTCTTAGGAACCTGAGGGGGAAACCCCCCAGGAGCATAGCTGAAGGAAAGTTGTTGAGGGCTTAGTAACCAGAGTGGGACCCCCCCCCCCAGGGGAATGGACTAAGGAAGATTAGGTTGGATGGTGGCAATTGCATTTCCATTTTATGGCCAGGTGTTTGGTAAGCTGAGTTTTGAAGTTTTCTAAATTTGGGATGGTTCTTAGAGAGGGAGGAAGGGAATTCCATTTTTTGCCTAGAGAGACAGCGGGGAGAAGTTGGCCTGCTGTACTTTTGGGTTTGGGGATAGCAATTAGGTTTTGATGCTCAGATCTGAGAGTTCTATTGGGGGTGTAATGGGGGAAGATATTAGTTAGCGCTGGACACTTAGTTGGGTGATATACAAGTCTGTGTGCAGTGGTGAGTTGGAGGAAGTCTAAGTAGTCTGGGAGTTCAAGCCACTTTAGGGATCTTAGGGGAAGGCAGTGATGGGTAGAAGGTTTAGATTTGGTAGCAAATTTTGAGATTTTATTATAGCAGTTTTCTAATTTGGGGGAAATAGAGGAGGATAAGTTAGTTAGCAGGGGGGGCTCCATATAATAAGGAAGGCAGTATATAAGTGGTGGCTAGAGTATTCCTAGTAGTATAAGAGAGGAAGTGATTGTTCCTATACAGCATACCTAGCTTTTGGTGGGTTTTCTTAATATTTTGTTGAATGTGGATATCGAACTTGAGATGTTCGTCAACAGTAATACCAAGTAGTTTAGCGGAAGGAACCACTTCTATAGCTGAATTAGTTTGACTTAGCACTTTGAAGGCACTTTTGTTGTAGAAGAATGACTTTGTGGGAGGGAAAAGTAGAATTTTTGATTTATTTGCATTGAGAGAGAGATAGTTTTGGTGCATCCAATTTTCGGTGGTTGAGAAGGCAGTTTGTGTTTTAGACAGCAATTCTGAGAGGTAAGAGGCAGTGCAGACTAAGGCAGAATCATTTGCATATTGAATAATTTTGGAATCAGTAATGGCAGCATGAACGTTGTTTATGAAGACATTGAAAAGCATGGCCCCTAGGATTTATCCCTTTGGTATGGGCCCTAGGATAGATCCCTGTGGTATGGGCCCTAGGGTAGATCCATGTGGTATGGGCCCTTGGATAGATCCCTGTGGCATGGGCCCTAGGACAGATCCCTGTGGTACACCCGTTGGGGTAGGTAAGAAGGAAGAGGTAAAGTACTTCCATTTGACTGCCTGAGTTCTATCTGATAGGTAACTGGAAAACCAGGATATAGTGTTTGGGGAGAGATGGAGCTTTGAGAGGTGACAAAGAAGGTGTTTGTGTGAAACAGTGTTGAATGTTTTGGACAGATCGAGCAGGATAGTAGAGACTAGATGTCCAGAGTCTTGGGCTAGATTGACTGTTTCTAAGAAAGAGAGTAGAGCAGTTATAGTACTATGACCTGGGCGGAAACCATGTTGTGTAGGTGTAAAAAGATTGTTTTGGGCCAGGTAAGGCATAAGTTGAAGGTGAATGCACTTTTCAAGAATTTTAGAGATTGGAGAGAGCAGAGCGATAGGGCCGAAGTTAGAGATGCTGGTGTTTTTGCCTCCTTTATGAAGGGGAAGTATATAGGCTGAGCGCCAGAGTTTGGGGACGTACGATTCCTTAATAGATCTGTTGATTATAATACTGATTGGGAGAACTAAGGCATCAGCAGCACATTTTAGGAAGGCAGAGGGAATGTTGTCAGGAGCATTAGAGCATGGTTTAAGTTTGGATAGAAGTCTTTTTATGGAGTTAGTAGAGGCAGGTTTGAAGTCGAACAAGGGGGGAGAGTTATTAGTGGGGTTGGATGAGGAAGAGAGTGTGGCTGGAGGGTTAATGTTGGGGAAGGTCCTGGTCAGGTCAGAAATAGTTTCTAAGAAGAATGAGTTAAAATCAGAGGCTAGCTCAAGGTCCAATCTGCTTGGATCAGGACAAGGATTATTTTTGGATCCTGGATTAAGCAGTGAGGTTTATTGATTTCCAGAATTGCTTGGGTTTTTTGTTGTTGTTGGACTGGAGTTTGATGTAGTAGGATTTTGTCCTTAGTTATTAGCTGTTTTGCTAGGTTACGTTGCTGTTTGTATTGGAGCAGGGTATTGGGAAGTTTATCTTTTTGGTAGAGTTTCCAAAGGTTGTCCCTTTGGTGCATACTTTTCTTAGTATCTTTGGATAGCCAAGGAGCTGCACTAGTTTTTACCCTCTTGTGTCTAAGAGGGGCAAGGGAGTTTAGAGTGTCTAGGAAGACAGAGTTGAAGTGTTCTATAGCATTGTCAAGAGGAAGGAGTTTAGTATTTGCCAGTTCATTTGTTTGAGAATGTTTGAGAAGGATGTAGGGTTAAAATTACTGAGGTTATGGGTATAAATATATTGGTGTTGGTGAAGGGAAGAGGTCATTGAGTGATGAATGTAAGCTGGTTAATGGTCGCTGATAGAATCAGGAGTTGTGCCAGAGTTGGTTATCTGAGAGAAGTGATAGAGGTTGATGGATAGGGAGGGAGAGGTGCTATTAATTTTGTTTCAATCAATATTTACACAAGGAGGAGCCAGGGATCTGCACACCAAATTCGAACATCTGTAAAAAATGTCCAAACCAAGTAAGTAAACTTGTACTCAACGTTTATTTAAGCCACAAAGTCTCTGTTTAGCTTTTTGTCGGTGACTCCTCACTAACTTCCTCAGAACAGGAAATAAACACATTCAACACGTCCTGTTTAAATACTACAATATAGCTCCCTACTTTTGCCACACTGCCACCTGTGGTCGGAATACAAAATTTCAATATATTAAAAAGAACATACGAAAAGGCATGAGACTATTTAAAAACATATGTAAATATAAAACACTCCCTTAATGATATAAGATTAAAAAACAATAAGTCAATAGCCAACAGGCTTGACTTAGAAAAAGGAAAGCAGAAATATGTATTAAAATAAAATAAAATAAATAATTCACTTCATGGTTAATAAATTGGACACATGATGGAGCAATGCATGTGCAAAAAATTTTTTTTTAAAAACAAAGGCTGCTGAAAAACGTGTATAATAATTATGCACATTAACGTATGAAATAGCAAAACTACCTTATCAAACTTTTCAATTTCAAAACACAGGAAATTGACAACATGTTGTTCAAGCCTGGAAAATGGTATGCTTCCAACCTCAATTGCCAAAGCAATTCTCTGAGTTCCAACAAATAAGAAACAGGGCCCCCCCCATTATCATGCACAATCTGATCAATCACTGTGAAGCTAAACCCATGCCCTGGGCACTCGCTAATGTGTTTAGCAAGTGCATTAGCCATTTTTTCTTTCTTAATGGCATATAGATATTCATAAAGGTGCTCATGCAGTTTCCGGTCAGTTTTCCCTATATAGAAAGCCGGACATGAAGAACACCGGGCCAGGTGAACCACATGTGTGCTGGCACAGTTGAACCCTGGAATTTGTACTTTCTCTCTCTGATCGCAAAATAAGTTCCCGCTTTCACGTATTGGCAGTATCTGCACATGTTGCATTTGAACATGCCCGAACATTCCTGAGTAGGTCTAGGTTTCCTTAAAGGATGTTTTTTAAGTTGGAACCTCTCTTGTAAATGACTTGAGGATTTAACCCTAAAGCTGAATGACCTTGATTGTCTGGTGTAAGTAAACACCAATTCTTCATAACAATAGAAGCAATAGCCCCCGCATCCAAACTGTAAGTAGTGATGAAGCTGCAGGCATAAGTGGATCAGGGCAAAATAGCTTCTGCATTTGTTGTTTAGGGGTGAAGCAAAATGGTCGCAGCAAGGCCTGTCCCAGTGGTGGAAAATCTGATCTGCTATTTTCAGATTGAGTGACCACTTGTGAGGCATCAAAATGTTCCTGCTCAGATTGTCTGCAGTAAGACTGGAACTCCCAGGAATGTGCATCGCTATGAAAAAGTGGTTGTAAGCTATCACCCAATGCCAAATTCTCATGGCTTCCTGACACAGGGGGTAAGACCTGGTTCCACCTTGTTTGTTGATGTACCAGATGACTAACATGTTGTCTGACAGAATTGCAATGGTCCTGGAAGGAAGGGATGTCTGGAATGCTTGCAACGCTAAGAGAATTGCCCTCAGCTCCAGGACATTTATGTGCAAATAGGTCTCCATGGGGGACCAGGTGCCTCGGACCGTCTTTCCCTGGAAATGCCCCCCCACACTAACAGGGTGGTTACTGTGGCCCTGGGCTGGGGAAGACAGAACGGTCAACATCAAAGATTTGTTTCTGACTTCATCCACCATAACATTTCTTTTTTGCAAAGGTTTGTAAGGCATATCATGTGGTCGAGTGGGTTGGTCGACCATTGTGATGAAAGGAGCTACTGTAATAGTCTCATGTGCAAGCTTGCCAGTGGCACTAAAGTAATGGTTGCTGCCATTGAGCCCAATAGTTGTAATACAAGGTGTGCTGATACAAATGTCTGTGAAAGGAGGACTTGAATCTGCTTTATTATTTTTGAAAGCCTATGAGGAGGAAGGGAAGCTTGACAGGACGTTGTGTCGAAGATCGCTCCAATGAATTCCAGTGCTCTTGTTGGATACAAGTGTGATTTGTCCATGTTGATCAGGATATCTAGGTGAAGAGCAAGGCCTTGAATATAAGAGAGAGACTGAGAATGAGAAGATTCCTGGTCATGGCGGTAAGGAGCCAGTCATCTAGATATGGAAACACCTGGAATCCTTGTAGTCGGAGATGATCTGCTATGACTGCCATACATTTGGTGAATACTCTGGGGGCTGTCAAGAGACCAAAAGGCAGTACCCTGAACTGATAATGAATGGCTCCCAGCCGGGAGTGGAGAAATCTCTGGGAGCATTTGTCCAGGTGGTAATATGCACCCTGGAGGTCTATAGAGCACATCCAGTACCCTTCCCCAGAAAGTGGAGAATGGACTGTACCATGACCATCCGGAATTTTTGAGGTTTGATGAATTTGTTTAGTAAGCAGAGATCCAGGATTGGTCTCCAGTTCCCTGTCCTTTTTGGCACTAAAAAGAACCTTGAATAAAACCCGGATCCTCTTTGGTCTTTTGGGACTGGTTGGATGACTCTTTCTTAGCAGCTTTTCGATTTCTAAGGCTGCAGCCTCCCTCTGACTGGGTGGAACATCGGGATTCATTTTACATGTCTGGGAGTAAGATCGAATGGGATATGATAGCCTCTGGATATTATTCTCTGCACCCATGCATCTGTTGTTATGAGTTGCCAGGCCTGTAGGTGCAGAGAAAATCGACCCCCGATTGCTTCCAGAGGAAAGCAATCGGGCCGCTGTTCAGGAGCACTGGAAGGGTTGGCCAGAGAAGGAATCTCTAGTGCCCTGGTTGCACAGACACCCTCTGCCCTGAAAGGGATGTCTTCTGGATGAGTTGCCCCCTCTGCCCCGGGGGGGGGATTGCTCATCACAAGTGTCATGAAAAGATCCTTGGGACTCCTTGAACCACAATTTTCCTCCCCTCAGATTCCTGCAGTAGGATCTCTGAGGGGTGGAAAAACATATGCCCACAGCAGACAAGGTCTTTCCATCCTTCTTACTACATGATAGTGTGTCTCTTACTTTGGGGCCAAAAATGGAAGATTCATCAATAGGCGCATTGACAAAGGAAGATTTAAAGGGGTCCGCGAAGTCACACAAATGCATCCAAGCATGTCCAATGTGGCTGCTTGAACTGCCCCCTCGGTAGTGCGAGAAATCAAGCACATTGTGGAGTTCAAGATGGATTCCAGGGTAGCTAGCTGAGAGGCAACAGTATCACGCACCTTCTCTGGCAGTACCCCACACCAAAGAGGCAGACATTTTAGAGATAAGGTTTTTTTGGAGGCGAGTAAAGTGTGCCAGGTAATTCAGCGACTGAATGGCAAAGGTTGCTGAAGCATAGGTCCTCTTCCCCAGTCTGTCCATAGCCCGAGACTCCCTGTTCGGGGGATGAACAGTGGAACTATCTTCTGCCAGTTCCCTCTTGGTGGCTGCTGCCACAACCATGGAATCAACTACCACCTGTTTGGACCAGTTGGGTTGGTCTTCAGGGGTGGACAAAATTTCATCTGGCCT
>NC_056743.1:1757803450-1757835950 GCF_019279795.1 Protopterus annectens
AAAAAAGAACTGCAATTGATAACATCTACCTTACAGGAACTATCTTTGAAGATGGATGGCTTTAAAAAATGACTTTGAAAACCTCAAATTAAGTTCTCAAAAACAGACCAATACTCTTAAGATACTATTACAGCAACACCATACAAAAATAACAAATATAGCGACTTCTCTAAATGACATTGAAGGGAGACTCAAAAAGGAAGAATTCCAAAACAAAATTCTGCTTAAACAGATTACCTGGCTGCTTAACAAAATAGATGACTTAGAAAACAGGGAAAGGAGAAACAACATAAGGATGTTTGGTCTGGCTGAAAACATTGAAGGGGGAGATATTATTTCATTCTTAACAACCTGGATTCCTGAATTTTTAGACTTGAAAGAGGGACTTTCATTTGGAATTGAAAGGGTGCATAGAGCACTGAGGAAACCTGCTTCTAACTCAACAAATACTCCGCCTAGATCCATAGTTATACAATTTCTTTCATTTCTGGACAAGGAACTAATATTAAAATCTGCATTGAGAAAATCACCTTTAAAATACAATCAAAGCCTGATAACGGTTGACAATGATTATTCTTACAGAATACTAGAACAAAGGAAAAATGTCTGGTCAGTAATAAAACTGTTGAAACAAAACAACATTAAAGCACAGCTGGCCTTTCCAGCCAAGATAAAAATACTTTTTGCCAATGAAATGAGAACCTTTAATGACTTAGAAGAAGCTACTATATTCATCAAAAACAACAACATAGTGTATATCCCAGAAGAAATGGAATGGATGGCCCCTACTCTTAAAAGAATAAAATAAACAAATCCTTGGACTGATGCTAGAAAGAAGAAACAAAAAACTGATTCCAAGAAGATTGTCCAAAAAAAAAAAAATAACTCTTACAACTACATCTCTCAAAGTATCAACTGATATGGTACATTACTTGACATCTGTTTTTATTTTAAAAAGGGAGGGTTTCTTAAACAACTGAGAAACAGTAATGATTTATTCAGAATGTTCAAATAGTGCAATAATTCTTCACAAAGGTAGGTCAAGATGGGTTACTATTTACATTATATTTAAGCCAAACAAAGCAACATATAATACAAACATAGAAGTTTCTATTCCCCTACTTGAACTCAATGAATACTTATCTTGTTCATTTTTCATTGATTTTACTTATAATAATTTAAGTAATTAATTAACTAATTCAACAAGGTACCATTCATCAGAGTTTAGACTCAAATGTAGCAAATTAACATCATTTATAATAACAGTAACAGTAGAGTGTTTTGAAAAAAAAATGCTGTCATGGAGACTAATGCCTTCTTCAGTTAAAGTATGATTTAGAAATGTCATGTATATCCTGGTTAAATAATAGTAGCAAGCTCTTAGTACAAATGTCATAATTATTCTGTCTAAATATAGTTAATATCAATTATGGCAGGTATCACAGCTATGGGTGCTGTTTGATCAATCCTGATATGGTGTGCGTGGATGCAGCTGTGTCTGGCAGCTAGTACAAATGTCATTATTATTTTGTCTAAACATAGTTAATATCAGTTATGACAGGTATCATAGCTTCGAGTGCTGTTTGATTAAGCCTGACATGGTGTGTGTGGATGCAGCTGTGTCTGGCAGCTGTTGTATGTTGCCATTTTCATCTCCAAGAAGCTGTGGGTTGTGGCTTGTGATCGAAGTTTACTGATGCTGGTGTATTAGGAAGAGACATTTGGTGTTTTAACCTGGATCCAGGGGAAGGGGGTGGATAGAACTGTAATTTGGGATATTTTGGCAGAGAATAGTTTATTTATACATCTGCTGAGTGAGAGGTGGGAAGGCTGGAAGAATGTGTTATCTCTTGTTGTGGCGGCTTGTTGGGAGGTTTTTTTTTTTTTTATCTGTTTGTTCTCCATTCTTTTCCTGGCTGCTGCCTTGCTGAAAGGGAGGGAATTTAGGCTTGAAGTTGCAGTGAAGTGAAGCTTTGCTTCAGGTGCATCGCAAGGCTCTGGTATGCAGTACATAAACACACTAACAGAAACACACACTCCCAGGTTGCTATGGTAACGGAGACAGAGTGATGATAATGCTTAACGGCTCTGAGGAGCCTCCAAGATGATTCTCGGCAATTACGTTTTTGGTTTTAAAAAATATATATATACTAAAAGGGCTATTTTAAACCACATGTACAGATATTGATGGTCTCCCAACACTTCATTTAGCCCATTAAGTTGATTCTTGAGTAAAAAAAAATAATAATAAGCGCAATTTTATATTTAAAATGTATTTTGGACCAAACACATTAAGGACTTAACATAAGAATGGAAGTCTGAGTTATTGTAAAGACTAAGAGCACTTGTTCTTGTGCAGTACTCTTTGCAGTGGTCTTGGAGGTGAGCTTGCTCGGATATGTTGGGCATATGGGGATAGCTGATTCTAGGAGTGTTTGAGGTTGCTGGGAAGTGCTAGAGAGTCATCAGATTTCCTTTGTGGAAATATCTGTGGAAATGGAAAGTGTGTTGAGTGGTTCACTGGCAGAGTGGCCACTGCATGGAACAGGCTGGTAAAATGGAACAGGGCAAATATTGGTTTGGATATTTTAAGAACAGCTTGGAAACTCACCACATGAACTAGTGAATGGTATTCTGGCAAACCTGGATAGGCATTGTTGCCCATGCTTGAAGTACTGATATGTGTGTCTGTAAGGATGGACATATACTTATAACAAATAAGAAACTAGAAGGGTCTCATAATTTAAAGTCAATGGACTGTATAAACATACTTGGAAAGAGCTAATAATAAGAATAAGCATTACAGTTCAAATAACTAAGCAACAGTCAAAAAAAAACAAAAATAAAGCACACACAATAGTTATGTAATGTATGATTTTAGTAAATCTAAACATAAAAAATATAACCAAGCCACTTGGGATGCACAAGCCAGTGCATTTCTTTGTGCCAGTCCCAAGCCTGGATAAATGGGGAGGGTTACATCAGGAAGGGCATCCTGTGTAAAACCTCTGCCAAATAACCTATGCGGACAACAATACAGATTTCCATACTGGATTGGTCGATGCCCGGGTTAACAACGACCACCACCAGTACTGTTAGCCAACAAGGTGCTGGCGGAAATTGGGCTACTGTTGGCCAAAGGAGAAGAAGATGGGGAAGGCATGCCCGAAAACAGAAAGAGAGGAGGAAAGTTAGGAGTGTAGTAGTGAGAGTAGGAATTTTGAATGTTGACAGTACGACTGGTATTGCTAGCTGATATGATGGAGAGAAGGAAGGTTGATATATTGTGTGTGCAAGAGACCAGATGGAAGGGGAGTAAGGCCAGGTGTATAGGAGGCGGGTTCAAATTATTCTATCTTGGTGTGAATGGGTGGAGAAATGGGGTAGGGGTTATCCTAAAGGAATAGTATACCAAGAGTGTTTTGGAGGTGAAAAGAGTGTTGGATAAAATTATGTTTATGAAGCTGGAAATTGATGGCGTAATGATGAATGTTGTTAGTGCATACGCTCCACAAGTTGGGTGCGTGACTGATGAGAAAGAGAAATTTTGGAGGTAGTTGGATGAAGTGGTGGTGAGTGTACCCAAGGGTGAGAGACTGGTGACTGGAGTGGATTTCAATGGGCATGTTGATGAAGGGAGCAGAGGCGATGAGGAATGGATGGGCAGGTATGATATTAAGGAGAGGAATGCAGAAGGTCAGATGGAAGTGGATTTTGCGAAAAGGATGGACATGGCTGTGGTGAATACATATTTTAAGAAGAGGGAGGAGCATAGGGTGACATACAAGAGTGGAGGAAGATGCAAATAGCTGGATTATGTCCTATGCAGGAAGGCCAGTCTGAAGGAGACTGGAGACTGTAATATGGAGACACGGGAAAGTGTAATTAGGCAGCACAGAATGGTGGTCTGTAGGATGACGTTGGTGATCAAGAAGAGGAGGACAAGTGTGAGAGCAGTATCAAGGATCAAATGGTGGAAGTTGAAAAAGGGTGATTGTGAGGTGGAGTTCAAGGAAGAGTCAAAACAGGCACTGGGGGTCAGTAAAAAGTTACCGAATAGCTGGGTAACTACAGCAGAGATGGTAAGGGAGATAGCTAGAAAGGTGCTTGGTGTGACATCTGGACAGAGGAAGGAGGACAAGGAGACCTGCTGGTGGAATGAGGAAGTACAGGAGAGTATACAGAGGAAGAGGCTGGTGAAGAAGTAGGATTGTCAGAGAGATGAAGAAAGTAGACAGGAGTATAAGGAGGTGAGGAGCATGGCAAAGAGAGAGGTGGCAAAGGCTAAGGATAAGGCATATGGAGAGTTGTATGAAAGGTTAGACACTAAAGAGGGAGAAAATGACCTGTATTGATTGGCTAGACAGAGGGACCGAGCTGGGAAAGATGTGCAGTAGGTAAGGGTGATAAACGATAGTGAGGGAACTGTACTCACAATCGAGGAGAGTGTGTTGAGCAGATGGAAAGAGTACTTTGAGGGGCTGATGAATGAAGAGAATGAGAGAGAGCGAAGGTTGGATGATGTGGGGATAGTGAATCAGGAAGTGAAACAGATTAGCAAGGAGGAAGTAAGGACAGCCATGAAGAGGATGAAAAATGGAAAGGCTGTTGGTCCAGATGACATACCAATCGAAGCATGGAGGTGCTTAGGAGAAATGGCAGTAGAGTTTTTAATCAGATTGTTTAATGAAATCTTGGAAAGTCAGAGGATGCCTGAGGAGTGGAGAAAAAGTGTTTTGGTACCTATTTTTAAGAATAAGGGTGATGTGCAAAGCTGTAGTAACTACAGAGGGATAAAACTGATCAGTCACAGCTTGAAGTTATGGGAAAGAGTAGTGGAAGCTAGGTTAAGAAGGGAGGTGATGATTAGTGATCAGCAGTATGGTTTCATGCCGGGAAAGAGCACTACATATGCAGTTTGCTCAGAGAGTGTTGATAGAGAAATATAGAGACGGTCAAAAGGAGTTGCATTGTGTCTTTGTGGACTTGAAGAAAGCATATGATAGGGTGCCTAGAGAGGAGTTGTGGTATTGTTTGAGGATGTCAGGAGTGGCAGAGAAGTATGTAACAGTGGTACAGGATATGTACGAGGATAGTGTGACAGTGGTGAGGTCTGCAGTGGGAGTGACAGATGTGTTTAAGGTGGAGGTGAGATTACATCAAGGATCAGCTCTGAGCCCTTTCTTATTTGCAATGGTGATGGACAGGGTGACAGACGAGATCAGACAGGAGGCCTCATGGACTATGATGTTTGCAGATGACATTGTGATCTGTAGTGAGAGTAGGAACCATGCTGACGAGACTCTGGAGAGGTGGAGATATGCTCTAGAGAGGAGAGGAATGAAGGTCAGCAGGACTAAGACAGAATGTATGTGTGTGAATGAGAGGGAGAATAGAGGAATGGTGAGGATTCAGGGAGTAGAGTTGATGAAGGTGGATGACTTTAAGTACTTGGGATCAGCACTTCAGAGTAATGGTGAGTGTGGTAGAGAGGTGAAGAGAGTACAGGCAGGATGGAATGGGTGGAGAAGAGTGTCAGGAGTAATTTGTGACAGACGGGTACCTGTAAGAGTGAAAGGGAAGGTCTACAAGAGGGTAGTGAGACCAGCTATGTTGTATGGGTTGGAGACGGTGGCATTGACAAAAAGGCAGGAGTCAGAGCTGGAACTGACAGAATTAAAGATGTTAAGATTTGCACTGGGTATAACAAGGATGGACAGGATTAGGAATCAGTATATTAGAGGGTCAGCTCAGGTTGGACAGTTTGTAGACAAAGTCAGAGAGGTGAGATTGCGTTGGTTTGGACATGTGCTGAGGAAGGATGCTGGGTGTATTCAGAAAAGGATGCTAAGGATGGAGCTGCGAGGTAAGAGGAAAAGAGGAAGGCCTAAGATAAAGTTTATGGATGTGGTGAGACAGGGCATGCAGGTGGTTGGTGTGACACAGCAAGATGCAGAGGATAGGAAGAAATGGAAACAGATGATCCTCTGTGGCAACCCCTAATGGGAACAGCCGAAAGAGAAGAAGGAGAAGACATAAAATATATAATCGTCATATAAGATGAAGCAGTCTGCTGAATTTAAATGTTAAAGACAGGATTTAATAACATGGGCTTGTATATAATAACACTACTGTCTTAACTTGTCATAAATGACATACACTACACTGAACATCAAGGGGAAGCATGATTTTCTTTTATAAGTAAATATGCATAACAAGTCATGTAATTGCTTTAACTTGAATTGTAGTTTTTGTAACCCATCTTGACCATATATAATACTTAAGCACTTACCAAGGTAACTAATGTTTTATACATGACATCAAACTGACAAAGTTGTTCAAGGGAAACAATAGAAGCCTGAACTTGAAATGTCACAGAATGTAACAATCATATTCTGAACAAATAGTATTAAATTGACAATAGACATTCAGTTTAATAACATGGGCTTATGTATAATAACACTACTGTTTTACCTTGTCAAAAATGACATACACTATATTGAGCACCAAGGGGAAGCATGATGATTTTGTCATATAAGTAAATATGCATAACAAGTCATATAAGTGCTTTAACTTGAATTGTGGTTTTGTAACCCATCTTGACCATATATAATGCTTAAGCTGTTACCAAGGTAACTAATGTTTATACATGACATCAACCTGACAAAGTTGTTCAAGGGAAACAATAGAAGCCTGAACTAGGAATGTCACAGAATGTAACAATCACATTCTGAACAAATAGTATTAAATTGACAATAATCACTCACTTTAACTTTTGCTGATTATACAAAACAGAATGTTGCCATTTAAAAACTAAAAACGTTCAGTATATGCCATAAAATGGCAATTTATGAATATGGAAAAGGAAGTTGTAATCATTAATCACAATAAGTGAATTTGTTATTTTTAACCAATAATTTTACTCATTTTATAATAACTAATAACAGATATGAAAATCCTTATGTGTAGGAAATGGAGAGAAGAGGGATGCACTGATAATTAAAATGCTCTAACTTTCATCAATATTCACATAAAACAAACTTGATACTTTAAGTAAGTTAGCAACAAATAAAGTGATTACTTAAATGCTGGCAAACAATGAAATATAACTTCTGATATATCCAGTAAAATACACTGTATTATAAACATTAGGTATAATTATTATTACCATCTATTTATAGTAAATAATACATTTTGAAAGACTTCATCAATAAGGGGGAATATGTTAAATAACTGTGTGCTATAATCTTTTACTGAGGTTTTATATATGATACATCCTACTTTACTATGAATTGCTCGCCATCTATTTTTCATGTAAATATTAATTGCTTGTACAATAAGTAGACATTTATATTGTACTAGAATTATGTCTAATCTACAATAGTACTATATCTGTCCAAAATAATATAAATATTGCTTATTCCTGTTATAAATATTTTCCATATGATAATTCAATTTATGGAGCTCAGATGTTCTGAATTGTCAAGGTATGAGTGATAATCTGATGGATTTAGGTTTATCCATCAGTTTAGGAATGATTTTCATTCCATGGCTAGTGTGGATCTTAGTTTTGTTAACATTTATTAATTTAAATTTGTTATTTCACAAAGACATTTTAGTATGCCTGACCAAAACATTACTTTATTGGTAAACACTCAAAGTATAAAACAGATAATTTCCTTTAAAAGCTCAAACATATACTTTATAGTTATCAGAGGAAAATGTTTAATAGTCACAATAAAACAAAAAATACATAGTCTAAATAACCTAAGATGGAGTCAATTTTATTATCTTTAAATACCAATGGCTTAAACAATCCTAGCAAGAGATCAAATCTACTGAAATATTTAAAACTGAACAAAGCACAAATTGTCTTCCTTCAAAAAACTAATTTCAAAACAAATGACAATTACAAATGGAATCCTAAGGAATATATGATATTGGTGCAATCCACTTATAAGACAAAGACAAAAGGGGTAACAATTTTATGGAAAACAAATGTGATTAACCCAGAAATCATTTATAAGTATGAAGATAAAGAAGGCCTTATGGAATTAGTAATAGTTAACTATAATAACAGTATATGGACCCTAGCCAAACTATACTGGTTCCCATGCATTGGAACAGGAACTGTTAAAAAACACTTGGATTTCATTTCCAATAATTATAAAGGCAACGTAATATTAGGAGGAGATTTTAACTGTATAATTGATGTTTCTGAAACTACAAATAAAAGACCACTGTGTACATCTGCTGTATCAAAAGCTTTAAACAAGTGGATAGAATAATTTCATCTTGTAGATACTTTCAAAGAAGACAAATCTTTCCCATCAAGATCACAGATTTGGTACACAAACTAGAATAGATAAAATATTTGCTGCCCATGACTTGCACTCTAAAATCATTAATTTCTCAGTCACGCTCTGCCCCTTTTCAGACCACAATTCATTGATACTAAAACTTCAAAATGGGTACAGATCATTAATCTTTAACTCCAGAATTCCAGCATAAATAACTAAAATTAAAGAGTTCAAACTCTGGTTATTATCTGAATTACAGTTCTTCTTAGATATTAATTACACCACAGAGATAAATAAAATAATGATATGGGACTCATTAAAAGCTTACATATATGGTAAAATCCAAACCTGGTATAAAAAAAAATCAGAGAATGGGATTCTGAATTATTAGATATACAATCCAAACTTTTGTCAGTAAAAGCTGAAAAAAATCAAAATCATTTGGAGATGAGAAAGAAAGTAGAAGTATTAAACAATAAATACAAAAAAATTCTAACACATAAAACTAATTTAGCTATAGAAAAATTAAAATGAATTCCTTGGCCACTTCTCCCAAATATCTACACAATTTATCCACAAGAATCAAAATCCAATCTAAAGCTAATAACATTAAAAGTATCTTTCATGAAAAGAAAGGAGAAAATGTCTCGGATATAGGTGACATTCTTGATGCCTATAGAAATCACTATATGAAACATTTCCAAAAAAATATATACATATCAATCAATTAAATCTAGATGAAAAATGTTCTAATATAAAAAAAAATACCCAAAAAATTAAAACTAGATCTGCACGCACCCATATCCTACAAAGAAATTACAGATACAATAAAAGGGGTACAAATAATAAAGCTCCAGGTATAGATGGCATAATTAAGGAAATATATAAACTTTTTCCTTCAAAGATACTATCAGTCTTCCATAAAACTCTATTAGAAATTCAGTCACAAGCTTTAATACCACCCTCTTAGAGATATTCCTTAATCACACCAATCCTAAAGGAAAACAAATCCCCAAACCTCTGAACCTCATATAGACCTATATCATTATTAAATAATGACTATAAGATATTTATGACAATATTAACTAACAGAATGAAAATACCACTATCCAAAACAATAAATAATGATCATACTGGATTTATATATCATAGACACAGACATGACAATATTAAAAGGATAATTTCTCTTATAGATTATGTTAATAAAGAAAATAAAGAAACACTCATAATTGGCTTAGATATAGAGAAAGTCTCTGATTCCCTAAATTGGGGCTATTTATTCAAAATCCTAATGCTATTTGAATTTCCTGCATCCTTTGTTCATCTCCTAAAGAATATATATACAAATAATTTAGCATATGTCAAGTTAGGTCCTTTTATCTCTGAATCTATACATATAACAAAAGGCACTAAACAAGGATGTCCCATGTCACCAATTCTATTTGATTTGGCTGTTGAAATATTGGCATATTCAATTCATAACAACATAAAACTCAAAGGAATAGATGTTTATGAACAATACAATTCTAAAGTAATGCTATTTGCTGATGATATATTACTAACATTATCTAATACAAAAGAGACATCAGAAGAATTAGATATATTAATTGACACATTTCACATGACTTCAGGACTCCATTTCAATAAATCAAAATTTTTATTTTTAAATTAAAAAAAGAACTGCAGACTAAGGGGATCACATCATAGGGAAACAAGAATCTACCTTAAAATATCTAGGAATTGAATTATGCAATGATAATAATGAATTAGTCTAAAAAAACTACAATAATATCATGAATACAATTAAAATCTTTGTGGAAAAATGGAACAAAATAATATTAACATTTGAAGATACACTACAGTTAATAAAAATGGTTTCACTGCCCACGATCCTATATATAGCCTTGGCACTACAATTGTTGCCAGAAAGGAATAAAGTTAAAGAAATAAATTCATGCCTAATAAAATTTTTATGGTTTCCCAAAAGAAACAGAATAGCTTTAATACATTATATCAGACCATGGAAACAGGGAGGATTAAACTTTCCTGCTATAGAAACATATATAAAAGCATCAATATCTAAAACAATCTCAGATTGGATAAGTCCAAATTACTCTGCAAATTGGACATAATTACTAACTGTAATATCAATAAATAAATTTGATTTACAAAAATAATTTTCAAATAAAAGATAAAAATAATTTGCCATGGCACATGTTATGTATTAGTATGCAATATAACATAACTAAACCCACTAAACTTATATGATTAATTATTACATTGACTCATTTAGGAAAATTGTTAATGCAAATATAGATTTAAAAATCTAGTTTGATCTTTTAACACCATTTATAGTCACAAAGAACTTTCCACATAAAATATATAGAGAAATTATTAATTCCTGGGAACAGAAAGGATTTGTTTGTTGGCTCCAATGTATCAAAGAACTAAAAGTTTTAGATATGCAAATAATAAAAACAACATACAATATTCCACAACAGGACTGGCTAACTTTACAGAGTATTCTGTCATATTCGCAAGATTTAAGTAGAATAATTAACAATTCTTTATTTAAAGAAATACCTAAATTTATGAAATACATATATGAAATCATATATAATGACTTTGACATGGGAAACAGTTTTTCAAAATTTTACAAAATTATGATAAACTATAAAACAACACCCAAACCCTCATATTGGAAATATATAGCAAAAGGACACTCAGTACAGTTAACTGAAGATATTAAAACAAATATCTTATTATTGATAAAATATACACCCTTTACACGATACTAGAAAGTTTTTAATTGGAAATCCTTGCACAGAGCATTCTTAACCCCAGACAGAATTAGTAAAATTAGTTCTTCCATGAAAGGAATATGTTGGAGATGCAAGTACACAATGCAGATTGGAACCACATTTTCTTTGATTGTGTTAAAATTAAACAATTAATTGTATTTAACTAAAGCTCTAGTATTATTAAATGTGAACAAAGGTCCTCATTTGAATAGGTCAAACATGTATCTAGTATGGACTATACTTGCAATTTCAATGAGGTGTATAACAAGGAGATGGAATACAAACACAATACCAACTTTGGAAGACTTCTACAGCCTTCTGAAGACCACAGCATTATTGGAAATTAAAATTAAAGAACTAAGCATTTATCCAAAGCCATTTATCAACAACCCTTGGGGAAAAGTCTTATCATTGATTGATACTATACAATAATTGATCAGAAACTCTTATAATGGATTGGACATACTTATAAAGTAACTGTATACATTAAGATCTGTTACAGTGTCAGGCTAATGTAAATAGTGTACATAGTTATTTAAGATATGTATAAATACTATGGAATTCATTCAAATGTATTTGAAAAATAAAAAAAAATTGAGGAAAAAAGAAAATACTGTCTTGGCTGCAGAACTCCACATTGATTCTATTCTGATTTCACTAAGTGAACTCAAAGAATCCTGTTCAAACCATAACTGCAGCTTATAGGTTATGTTAGTCATCCTTACACATTTTCCAGGCTGATAATCTAATGTACCGAACTATGAGACAATTCAAACAGATATATCCAGGACAAAGAGATCCATGGAAGACATCCTTCCAGAATCAGACCAGTCATCTTTTTCAGCTTTAACACAAGTGTGTGAATACACACAGTTCAGATCAAAGCAGATTTATTTAGGACAGAAGTGCCACATAGGTGGAAGGTTATCATGAAAGAAATGGACAAGTAGTTGCAAGTTTGGTGATTAAAATGTAGCTACTTTTCTGTCAGGAAGACATTTAGTGTGCAGAAACATGACTGGTACCACAAGCACAAATATGTTTAACAGGATGGTAAACATGGATTCAGCAGGAAGGGGGATGGCATTCACAGCAATGTGTTTTGTCCAGAAGGAAATATTTAAGGGGTGCCTGAACTGATTCTTGGTGAAAGGACAGTGTTATAGGACATCTGTGCAGGTGTCTAAGGCCTAGGTCACTGTGGATCAAGTGAATGAGACTGTGTAAATGCATGGCAAGCAGGCTGAAACCTAATAATAAGAAAATGGCTAAAACAATGAGTTATGTTATTTTTTTTTATTAATTGCATTGGCAATCCCAGTGGCTGAATATTTAATGGTGAGGATGCACCCATGACTTTGGGGGGGGGGGGTATGATGACATCCCCACATAAAAGATATTGAATGACTGCAGAGTATGTTAGTGTATGGTGTGTGTGTGTGTGTGTGTGTGTGTGTGTGTGTGTGTGTGTGTGTGTGTGTGTGTGTGTGTGTGTGTGTGTGTTGATTGATTTGTGTTTATTTGTTTGTTGACTGTGTGTGGTTTCAGAGTGATGTTTGCAAACAATATGCAGTTCTTAGAAATGCATTTTAAACAAGGACTGAGTGAAGGTATTAGTCCTTGAAGAGACATGATCCACTCATTTCTTAGTAGTTGGAGCTCAATAAAAGACAGAATTTCTGCCATGTAAGGGTCAATCTAGTGGAACTTTTAAGAAACCTCGTGGTTGATTTTTGGCCTAAGATGAGTACTGAAGGCATTTACATGGAATAGGAGAGTTTTAGGAATGCCTACTATTGTTTTTTTTTATGCCTGGGGTTCCTTCTGTGCGGAGTTTGCATGTCCTCCCTGCATTTGTGTGGGTTTCCTCCCCCATTACAAAGATGTGTCTGAAATGATTTTCCCTGGGCCTCTGCTGAAAATTGACTCATTCCAAGTTGAACTTTCATGGTAAACAAATATCACAAAAGTAAAATTTTGACAGGTCTTAGAAGTGGTAATGAGTTTTATTATTTATAGGTAGAATTTTAATATGAGGTTGCAAAGAAGAGGTGTTCAGTTAAATCTATTAAAAATGGGTGTTTTGTTCAGAATAGCATTGCATGTAAGCAGTGTATGTACTATGTGGAAGGTATTGCTTTTTTGCTACTGTGACACCCCCACTCTGGGCCAAACAATCAAGGAGCCTGAATCCTCACCACTGTCACTAGAGAGTGGCATTCACTTGGAATACACCTGTATAAACTCAGTATTTCCAGAAAGAAGACTTCTCTGCTTCAAGCTCAATTTCCCTTAAGAGCACAAAGGGCACACACTCATCCCAGCATCTGGGTTTCTCTATCTGTCTCCCTCTAGGTCCACAGTAAGACTCTCCACTGGTACACCTGCAGAGTTAAGTCCTCAGCCAAGTGCCAAAGCCAAGTCCTCTACCACTCTTTCTGTGAAACCAGTGCTTCATGCCTCAGCTCCAAGTAGCTGACACACACACACACACACACACACACACACACACACACACACACACACACACACACACACACACACACACACACACACACACACACACACACGTGCGCACTTTGAGGCTTGATTTGCAGACACCCACACAAACACACACCTGGGAAAGGCTGGCACAAGTTTACTAGCTATGCCCCCTTCTAACCAGACTATAAGGTAGTTATCACTGCCACCAGGCACTACAAAGCCAGCTACCTAAGCCTCTTGTAAGGGTACCTAATTATATTGAGTGCAATTAATATTAATACAAATGGTAATGTTGACCAAACAGCAAGGCTTTTAAGAGTGGCCAGAGTTATCACCAAATAAATATATGCAAATATTCTCAAAACCTAAATATTTTTCTAGATGGACCAGCCACAATGAAAGGTTTAAATATATTTAATAATAAATAATAAAAGAACATGGAAATACTAAAATATCTATTTACAGTAAACACAAGAGTTTTGTTCATAGGAAATATTAAAAATAACAGAACTGGAAAGATTTACACAGTTACAGAAAAGCAATACTTAACTAGTCTCACCATATTTCCCTGACTAATCTAAAGAGTACTAGTCCTTGGTTATTTACTAGCATAAAGCAAGATGAAGTGGGTGAGTGGTCTCCCTCCTTTGTCAGGTTCCAAGAAGAGACTGCTCCTGAGACTTCAGTCTCCTCTAATACTAAAACATTATTTCTGTACAGAATGAGATCACATACATCGAGTCATCTGACTTCTAGTGCCCACACTATCACCAACACAAAAAGCTGCCAGGATTTTAGCACCTACATGTCAGTAATACACACACAAGAGCATTGCTCAGATCTGGTGCAGGTGCTGGAAGTCATAATTCCATAAAACACTTCCCTTCTTCTGACAGGAGCTAATAAACCATACCTCTTACAGACATTGCATCTCTGGTTTCATTCAAAACTGTGAGATAACATCTTTTTGGCCTAGGCCCAGTAGCTTAATTTTCTTACTATTTTTGAAGTTTGAGATTAACCTCTTCTCTTCCAATATCCTCTGTCAAAACATATACATTTTATTCAGTTACAATAATACAGGTACGTTTATTTTCTTTCCAGCAGGGCACACTGATGATACATTTTAACACAAGCAACTTTACAAATACATTTTAAACACAAAGCATATGTTCAAATCAGTTTGATACACAAATGACATATAATTCTTTACTAAATTCCAGCTAGTTGTGCTGGCATATGTTACGCATCCACTGCCCCACTTCTCCTGGCACAGCTGGCAATAGCCCCTGCTGTCGCAACTACATGGAGAATAGCTGTGTGGCTATGGAAAAGGTGAACCTCCAGCCAGTACTGAGGCAATCTCTTTATAGTGGAAACATTTTATTGTTTGTTTATTTTATTCTCTTGTAAATTGTGTAATTCAGCTGGGCATATATACTTCTTTTCAGGGGCAGGCTAGGAACACTGTCTGGCTAAGATATTTGCTTCTGGAGATAATGTTATAAAATAGGACTGAGGGACTGAAACCACAGGTTTAACAGATGAATAGTCTTATTAAAAAGTAGATGGCTTACTTATAAAGCTCCATATTCTTCCTATGTGACACAAGAAAGTGACTGTTTATCTGAATTGTTCTCATCATATATCATTATATTATATATCATATTTGTTTATAGTACTTGCTCTGAAAAACTTGTTAGTTTTAGCAGAAGGCTTTGTTGAGTTTTTAGATAACTCTTACATAGCACTGGTGACATTTTTATTTGGTGGGGCATACTTTAATGCATTTCTAGAGACAACAGAAAAAAAAAGCAATATTCAATTCATACAATCTCCAATCTAATACCATTATTGGTTATAAAGAAAAGGAGTATGTAAACTGTGTGATCTGAACATTTCTCAAAATCTGAAATAAGGCCTTTTCTCTCATGGCTTATATCACAGAACCATAGGATGTACAAGGCAGCTGGGCTATCTGGCCATTTACACCTTGTGAATACCCACCCTTAAATCTTACCTCCTTTTCCAAGGAGCAATAAGACAGTCATGCCAGGAGTGAATTTATGAATACCCATCCAAATTTCCAATTCCTCCTTAAGGGAAGATTGTATATCACATAGTTTGGTGTGGAGGGGAAGTTTGTTCTAGAGAAGGGGTAATCACTGCCTGATAAATCTGTCTACCATGATTCATTTATTTACTGAAGCAGATTTTGATCTCTGGTTCTAGTCTTTGCAGGACTGTGTGATTTGTGGAAAAATAAGAGGTCTTGGACTGCTAGATCCCTAATGACCATGAAGACAAGGCACAGATCACCTCTAAAGAGTCTGTAGGACACTGAATACAGAGACAAGACCTTTGGTCTTTCATGATAGCTTAGGTTCTTTAATCCAGTGATCTTTTTTGTTAGGAGCCTTTGAAGTGCCTCTAACTGTTTGATATGATTTAGCTAATACTATTAAAATGGTTTTATTAAGGAGCACATTTCTTAATAAAACACAAGGAGGCTACAATCAATCCTTAAGTAGGAGGTCAAGGATTTGTTTGTTCTCAAATGGATAAAAAAAAAATCTTTTGTTAGGCTAGAGTTGTATAAACATTTAAAACACTAGAGGTGAAAGGTCTGCTAACAAACTGGTCACACACTGAGGACTTGTGTCCGAGACTAGGGACTATAATAAAAAAAAAAAAAAAAAAAAATGGAAGGCTCACATTGCCAGGAGCAGTAGGTCAAAAAACAGTGGCATTCCTGCAGGTCATAGATGGAACAGCGAGAAGCAAACATTAAATAGCGAGGGTGGGTACTGGGGCTTGAGGTCAAGTGTCATCACTCAATCTCCAAATAGCACACTGAAATACATGTTAAAAAATGCTGCACAACAAAGAGATGTTGGGGGAAGGGGAGCAGAACTGGATCTGGAAGGCTCCACTGGTGGACAATTTTTATCCCTGACTTGCAAGCAGAGAGGTGTTGCCTCAGGAGATGCGGTTAGAGAAAGACAGCTGAGGATTGCTCTTTGACCCTATGCTTGCTGCAGGAGTGCCACATCCTGAGTACTCAGTCATGATCCTTGCCACCCCTGATGTAGTGGGACAGCGGGTAAAAGGAAAATGTCATTGTCTGGGGCACAGCACTGATCCCTATGGACCCATTTGAGGCACAGCCCAAGAGCACTGTCATGCTTAGAGTCACTCTGTAAACAAATAGAAGTGGGAAAAACAAACCTTGGACAGCTACAAGGTACAGATAAATCAGCCTTAATCTTAAATATTTGCATCAAACTGTTGTGCAGTGAGGCATGAACCCCTTTCTGCCAGCTTTCATTTCTTCTAGATGTGGTCCACTGACCTTTGAAACTCTTAATGATTCTTTGCTGCATTATCTTTTCTGGTACATGCATGCCTGTATATGTGTGTGTGTGTGTGTGTGTGTGTGTGTGTGTGTGTGTGTGTATCTACACAAGGCCAGATTAACAAGGGGCTGAACCAGCTGCTACTGCAGGCACACATGCCCAAAACAGGTTCTTCTGCATCTTCATCTTCTTAGTTGTTTAGCCTGAAATCCTGTGACACCGTCACATCAAATAAATAGGTCCCTTATAATTACAATCTTCAGGCTCATTATTTATTTAACCATTTGTTTACTGGGAAAGTCTGACTTTGAACAAAGCCAATTTTTAGCGGAGGCCTGAGGAGAAACATTCCAGACACACGTCTTTGTAACGTGGGAGGAAATTGGAGTACCTGGAGAAAGCCCACATGAATGCATGGAGGACATGCAGAGTCCGCACATAAAGCACTCCAGCTGAGAATCAAACGGGAGAACCTCTTGCTGTGGGGTGACAATACTACCCTGCACCACTGCGCCATCCATAATCCATTACTACATACACACACACACACACACACACACACACACACACACACACACACACACACACACACACACATATATATATATATATATATAGAGAGAGAGAGAGCGTATATGCACAATTGTTTATTTTCTTGATTTCTGCTTTGATTTCATTCCTCTCAACTTAACAAACAGTGAAAATATGTACAAAGACCTTTGAAAAGTGGATGCATCCAGTCAAAAATCTGGATATCTAAATAGCATAAAATCTGGATACCAAAGAGAATATAACTCTTCCCACTTCCACAAAGAATGTGGAATACCTGTCAGAAACACATTAAAAAAAAAAACAGAGTGGAAAAATTATGGAAAAATATAAGCACATTATCAAAGAGACAGTGTAAAAATTGTACACTACTGTAAAATTCTAACGCAAACATTAATTTACTTTTGTTTCTTTAAAAGGAAGATATAAGATATGTGCCTCTTTCTTTAAATTATTGGTACGATTGGTGTGTTGGTCATGTAGTGTATTTTATTGCGTACTAGATAGCTTTGAAAATCACGAGTGATGTAGGGATTCAGAAAATTGTGTGAAGGGGTAAATTGTAACTGAATATTGGAACATAGCTCCAAAAATAGGGACATCATGTGTAGGGGTAAATAGGTTCATAGGCCCATAGATACTTATGAAGCAATTGATCCATGAGGATCTTTAGAAGCATAGCCCTGCATTCCCTTGAAGTTTTTATCTCTTGCAATTTAAGTGTGAATAACCCAGAGCCAGGCAGAACATTTATATTTTACCCCTATCCATAACAGACAAGGGTGCTAAACCAAGTATGAAATTGTAGTTTCCCATCCATTCATCCAGATTATGTTTGAATAGAGAAAGGAAAGTACTTTGATTTATCTGGAGAGGAAAAAGATTCTAGAGAATTGCTATTCTGTGTGATACATATCTATCCCTCCAACACATTCTACTTGTGTTTCAGAAGATATTAAGATCTCTTGAGTGGGTGGTTATTCTGCCATTGGACTTGCAGATGTGCAGTACATCAGAGTGGATAGGGTTTCTGAAGTCCTGAACCCAGTCAGAGATCACATCTCAGTAGCTTGTAGAATTCTGAGAAGATGGAAAAAGCTTTGAGATGGTCAATGTAGTGTTTGTGATGTAGCCCCCCTTGATTTCCTTGATGGGAAAATGTTATGGTCATTCAAACTGTGTTAAGTGTTTGGACAGATACATACTGAATGTGGTATTATACTCAATGATCAGCCTAACATGTACCAAATATGGTGGACTGATCACATCCCTGGACCGAGACACCATACCCTTACTAATAAGCTGTACAATGAATAAAGACGTTTTTTCAATAGTGGATGCATGGTAGTCAATGGACAGTTTGTTATCCATATAGGTTTCCAGATCTGTAACTACCAAATCAATTTTGAGGGTGTGTTGCCAATGTGACAGAAGACACCATGCTTGCCAGAGGAGACTGTTATACATTTTCTGGCATTTAGTTGATTTGGGAAAGGCACTCTTGGAGAATCTTGGTGTTCTGTGGAGGGATAGCAGTCATCTGCAAACTTGGTAAACCACAGACCCTTTACATTAGCTTTGACCTATAAGATTTAAATGCCAAAGAGGAGTAGTCCAAGGGCTGAACCTTAGTGTATACTACTAGGGACAGTTCATTTGGAGGAGGTACAGCAGCCTACCATAATTTCCTGGTTTCTACTTGTGAGCCAATTTGCTATCCAATGAGTTACATAGGAATCAACATTCAGCTGGTAGAGTTTATCAACAATACCTGAGTGTGGGATGTTGCTGAACACCTTTGCAATGTCTAGATATATGGTGTGTACTGATTTTCCCTCATCTACTGCTTCAGTAAACTTCTTGAAGAAGTCAGCCAGGTTAAATAGGCAGGATCTGCTCTTAACAAAACTGAGTTGATTTGGGTCAAGAATTTAATTCCATAATGATTCTCTCCATAGCCTTACAGATGAGGCTAGTCAGACTTATGGGTCTACAAGTACCCAGGTCCATTTATGCTCCACTTTTGTGCAGGGGGTTGACTGATGCTTTTCCTCCATTTATTCAGCACAAAGTCTGTGTAGAGAGACCAGTACTGAAAAGTCTGTGTAGAGGATTTAACAGGTCCTTTTTCAGGCTAGTCAGTAGGCAGCCTGGTATGTTATCCTGCCCCATAGAAACAGTGTTCTTGGCCTTGGAAAGTGCTTTGAGTACTTATTCTATGGAGATTCAAAGGGGTATGTATATGCAGGTATGTGATCTGGGAATATAGGGGGAGATGGCATGATGTTAGAGCTAAATTTACCTGCTAGTAGACTGGCTACGTCATTAGGGTCTGAGTATGTGATATCATTTACTATTAGCTCTGTGAAGTGCTGGGCAGAGATTTTAGGTTTCTATTATAGTTAGACAAGGCTTTATGGTTTTCTTTTGGCAGGATGGCTGCTTTACCTCATATCTTATATCATAATCATATATTATATTATATGCCAAGTTTGAGGCTAAAATAGCAACTCAGGCCAAACACAGTCACAAGGCATTTTTTAGTTATGTTTGTAATCTCAATAGTACAACACAACAATGCACTGAGCTGATTGTGAACAATGTTACTTACATGGAGGATGAAGATATAGCTCTAACTTTCCCCTCTCTCCTCTTTATCTGTCCCTCAAGATATATCTGAAACTGTCTCACCTCCAACTATCACCTAAAACCAAGTCCTAAAAGTGCTATAAAAAGCAAAAAATATTGTATCGATGGGTCCTGACAATATCCCTGGATGCATCTTAAATAGCATGGTGCATGATTTAGCCACAGCCCTAACAACACTATTTAGTCTCAGCTTCCATATAGGTTTTGTACTAGCGAATGGAGATTAGCTACAATCATTGCCCTGCATAAGGAAGGACCTTCCACAGACTCAGGCAATTACAGACCCATAATTTTGACTAGCATCATATGCAAAGCCATGGAAAGACTTATCATGGAACTAATGAATATGGGCACGAGGAACCTCCAAACACTAGACCCATTTCAGTTTGAATTCATTAGGACAGGTCATACTTATTTATCCTGGTGGATTTTTTTGAAAAAGTCACCAAAGCAATGGGTGAAGGCAAAATGATACACACCTCATACCTCAACCTGGCCAAAGCATTTGACACAATTCTCCACTCAAGCTTAGTAGAAAAGCTAAGTAAACTGTGAATAAACCCCTATGTCACCCGCTGGATTGCCAACTAGGTCATAGATAAGAAGCAGATAAAATAGGGGAGGTTACCTCCACAATGAGACCAATAACCAGTGGATTCCTCTTAGGTTCTGTGCTGGGACCTCTCCTGTTTGTCATCTACTTTCTGTAGTAAAAGCCAATACCAAAGGCCTCTGCCTGGCTAGGTTTGTATATGACTGCAGGCTAGGAGCAGTCATTGAATCCCAAAATTACTCTGCAGGAAGGTTTATGTCAAATAAATAACTGGTGTCAAAATCATGGCCTGAAACTAAATGCAAAAAATGCATTATTGTATCCTTTGGGAAGTCATCTACCCCAGGGAACCACCACATTGACAATATGTCCTTAAGATAATGACCCAGTTGTTCGAGATTTGGGAACTTATGTGGACAGTGACCTAACTTTTGACCCACACATGTCTGTTGTTGTAAGAAAGTCCTTCTATACTGCACAGCTTATAAACAAAGGGACTGTTCTAGATCTACGGATGTCATTGCGCTCCTTTACTCCGCCCTCATTAAGCCAATCATTGAATATAATGCCCCCTTTGGCATGTATCTGCCCAACAACATATCTGACAAGGACTAACTCAAAGCTCTGTCACTATACTTGGTATCCAACAGACTGCTAACAGGTGACCTGTGCCTGGCTTACAAGACATCTTCTGACCCATTACTGATGGATTTACTGCACATCAGCAAGTCAAATGGCATCAGAAATACTCAGTCTGGGGGTCTAAACCTCTTCTGCAACATCAAATAAATGGTTTGGAGGGACAGGTATATTTCCCAGAGGATACTAGTGCTGTGGAACAAACTCCCCATCCGCATAAAGCAAAGTTCATCCTTGTCCATTTTCAAGTACAATGTAGAAATATGGATGGGAAACAAAAATTTACCCCAGAACTTCCCCATGCACTACTAATGGACAGATGCAACTCCTAAATGTTTTATCCCATGTATGGGTCTGCTCAGCTTATCTGTGGTATGATCCCAGTTATACTCATTAAGGGTATATATAATTATTTACCATGGGGTGGATAAGGCCAATCTATAACAAAATGAGATAGGTTATTTTGAGCACAAAAAGGGAAATTGATTAGGCTTAAAATGGCCCACAAGGGCAGGTTGCCTAGTACTAATCAATATTCCTATGAACCTATCTAGCTTTAGTTGACGTGATCATGGACTAGAGATCCTTGTTAAGTTTAAAAAGAGCATTTTTGACATCTTGATAGTTAAACTTATTATTGCATACAGTGAGCTATTTTATTGTAGATTCTGTTTATATTTGGGTTCCACTACAGGGTTTTGTTTTTAAACTTGGCATTATATTTGCCTTGGAGAGTGACAGATGTGGCTATGCATCTATTCACGTGTGCATAGAATATGGCGGTAAATGATTCTTGGGGTGATCAGGCTGAAGGGGGATGCTGAATTTATCCAGGTCACAACTCAATTTTCATAGATTAGACTTTGCATAATCTCTGAATACCAAGATAATTAAGGATGCTTCCGGCTTTAGTCTTAGGGTGAAGGTGACTAATCTATGGTTCAATTTGATGAGAGGAAGGAAGTTACAACTGGTAGAGAACAGTGCTGCCCTATATTGGTGAAAACCAAGTACGTGATGTTGTCTCATCTAATTGGTGTGCTAACTGGTACAGAGAGAGTTTTCATTTATGAAGTCCAGAAATCTTTTGGTGTACATGTTAAGGAGTGTATAAAACTCCCAGCTGATGGATGGGGTAGTTGAAGTCTCCTAAGAGAATGGTCTTTGGACTAATGCATAGGAATACCATACTAGTCAGGTAGGAGGTATGGGCCAAGGAGACAAAGAAAGGGTCCTGTGTTAGCTATGATGTAATAAGACATTTTGTAAGGTGGACATGATGGAGTTCCAAGTCATTATCCTGTGTAACGAGGTTGGAGGTGATATTTTGTTTTATGACTATACAGACACTGCCACATGTAGTACCTTCATCTAGTGAGATAGGCCTGAATGAGTGGAAGGTGTTGAAACCCTGAACTGATGGGGGTGTTCTCAGTCGTCTTGAACCAGGTCTTCATGATGATACATACATCAATGAATCACAGGGTAGGCGGTGCCTGTAGGGAGTGAAATCTGGATATCTAATTAGCATAAAATATTTGAATACCATACAGCATAGCACATAATTCTTCCTGCTTAAAGTAGGAATGTGGAATACTACTCAGAAAAATGTGTTTAAAAACAGAGACAGAAAGAGATAAGCACATTACTGAGGCTCCAAGTACTGAGCAACAATATCTTTATATTATTTGGATTTTGTTTTGTTTAGTCAGAAACTTTTGTAGACTTACATTACCTAAAAAGGGCACTATAGGGATGGACAAGGTTTTAGCCAATATACAAAAGGCTTGTAGAGATAGGTGCAGGCCATCACTGGCAAAGCAGTCAGGACTGTTTACCATCTCCACCCAGGTGGATATGTATTGGCTCCCCTTGAATGACACCAGAAGCTAAAACAAAGTCAATAATGTTTAGTTTGTATTGTGGCATCATTCTGTGAGATGGTAAAATGCTGCTTAAAGATAGATTCATACCTGCCTCAGTCACATATTCCAAGAGCTTCATCATATCCAGAGAGGGATGTCTCAAGTCATTTACTCCCACATGTACTATGACTGTATCATATGTGTACTTGTAGTGTAAGGACTTGCATGTGTTACATGATGAATCTCGGCACTTAACAGGCAACTATCAGTGACCCTATCCTTATTCAACCTGGGGAAGGGTGTATCAGTGTGTCTCACTGAAGAGTCACCTATGACTAGAATGTTGGATTGTGTGAAGGTTTTCTTCTGGACTTTTGTGTTGAAACACTGAGAGCCTTATTTGCATTATGCATGCTGGGTGCTGCCTGAGCTGAGTGTTTGTGAGGATACTTGTTTCTTAAGCTGCAGTTAAGAAACCTTTGTGGTTTAGATAGACTGCTTTTAAGAGTCTTAGAATAATTAGGCCTATGTGTTTGGATTATATTGTGTGTGATAGGTGCGGGCCTATATGTTTGGATTATATTGTGTGTGATAGGTACGGGCCTATGTGTTTGGATTATATTGTGTGTGATAGGTACGGGCCTATATGTTTGGATTATATTGTGTGTGATGGGTACGGTGCGGCATTGTGTTGCTGACAGCCTGTTTGCTATTAGTAGTGCCTTTATTTGAGAGCTTTGCCTTCAATAACATTGTATAACTACATCTCTCTCACACTGGGTCAATTTGTTTTAGAACTAAGTGGCAGTCAGTAAACATGAAACAATTTCCACAGTGTCACAGGATGTCCATTTCATTCAAGCTGGCTACAGAGACATTTGGAAAGTGCAAATCCATGATTTCAGCTGCTTACTAATGTGGACTGAAGAAGGAAATGCACCTATGAGGTCTGGAGATGACTACTAGAGGTGCTATCTGTTTGGCAGTATAGGTAGTGCTAGTCTTAACAAAGGTGCACACAGCTAGGAACAGACAAACCTTTGCCCCTTCTCCCACCAGACACAAAGAGCAGCATCAATCCCAAGCTGCTTCCTGAGAAGTAGTGTTAACCCAAATGCTAATGGGTTCAGTACAGTTCTCATAGTCTTTTCTTGGTAGATACCCTGGTTGGAATTTACAGCAGCTGGACACAACAGAAAGCCACGCTACAAAAAGGCCTTGAAGAGGTTCTTAAGAAAAATACAAACAAATCATTCAGTGTAAAGTCGCATACATAATGCCCAGTCAAAGACCAGCAGGAAATCAGTGCCTCACCTACTCCTTCTATCACCAGGAGCAAAGCCATAGCTGTAATCCAAAGCCAAGTCCAAAGAAGCAGTTTTCAGGCATTCCAGTGATTGGTAATCACTAGGAAGGTCAGGGAATAATGCCCTTCTGTTCCTTTTCAGAAGCACTACTCCCACCCTGATTCATGAGAAGCAGTTCTTAGGCTCTCCAGTTATCATTAGTCTTTAAGTCTCAGATATTACAGATTTTAAAAGTAAGATGGGAAAAGTGATTAATACTCACAAATACTGTGGTATTAAACTAAGTGGCCAGGATGGCATGAAACAGAGGCTAACTGAAGCTTCACCAGTCTAAGGGGAGTGCCTTCCCAGTTTGATCTGTCAGCAGGACCCATTAAGATAAGCAGAGGAGATGAACTTGGAAAAAGCTTCCAAGACCAAATATATAGTAGGAGTAGTAGTTTTAAACTGCATAGACTGCCTGGAAACTTGCTGGGGAAACGCGTCAGGGTCGGACTACAATGTCGGCAGTCAGGGGAAGGATCGGATTGGAGTTTGCTGCAGGGGAAGATCTCGTGATGGGCAAGGTAAGGATCTGGATTGGAGTTTGCGACGGGCAGGGTCGGATTTGCGCAGGATTTCCTTACTGGATGTATGGTGGCTGCAGTCTCGTCGGGATTTACGTACTGGATGTATGGTGGTTTTATGGACAGGGATTTACTACAGGACCAGGTAAGTGTGGTTTACTACAGGATGTGGAGTGTGTGGTTTTGCTTTTACTACAGGACCGTGTGTGTGTGTGTGTGTGTGTGTGTGTGTGGGTGTGAGAAAATGCCTGAGGTGGGATGTACTGGTGTTTAGACTCATGGTGGTGTGGTAGGGAATACCTCAGGCTTGAACCCTGTACCTTGTATGCAGGTGTTAAAGACCTGAATTCCCTACCCACCACCATTTGTAAAAAATTGCAGATTTTTGCCTCATATTTGATCTGATCTATTCCTCATAATATCTGTGTTTTTTAAATATTGAAATGCTTGAAATTTGATGGTGCAGTGGTAGCATTGATGCCTCATAGCTATAGGTTCTTGGGTTTGGTTCTTGGCTGGGGTGCCTTCTTTGTGGGGGGGTCTGTATCTTCTCCCTGTGTTTGTGTGGGTTTGCTTTTGTGTCCTCCCATGTTACAAAGACATGTCTGCATTATTTCTTCCTGGGCCTCTGCTGAAAATTGTTTTTTTTTGTTCCAAGCCAAACTGTCCTGATTAACAAATGTTAAATAAAATTGACAGGCATTTGAATTTCAGACTTCAGGTTTCTGAATGTTTAATTCCTTGCATATTTGATGGTGCAGTGGTTGTATTGTTGCCTCACAGCTATAGGTTTTCTGGTTTGATTCTTGGCTGGGGTGCCTTCTGTGTGGAGTCTGCATCTCCTCCCTGTGTTTGTGTGGATTTGCTCTGGTGCCCTGTCATTTTACAAAGACGTGTCTGCAGTATTAATCCCTGGGTCTCTGCTGAAAATTGTTTTTGTTCTGTCAGCAGTAAAATTGACAGGCATTTGAATTTCAGACTTCATGTTCTTCAGAATACATAGTAACACAACCTTTTTTCTCTAGCAATTTTCTAAGTTTATAAGATGAATATTTGAAATTTGTCCCTATTTTTGGGACTGTATTCCCCATTATTGGCTTTGTCCAGGTTTTGTGCTAAGGTTGACCGCTATGGCAAGAACTGAATTCACTGAATATGTTTGAGGGCTGTATTCCCTCATTACTGGGTTTGTCCAGGTGTTTTGTACTAAGAGGTTGACAGCTATGGTGAGAACTGAATTCACTAAATGATAGCCATTTAAGCTTCAGTCTTCCTCTCTTTTACAAAGCAGCTGATGTGTGTCAGTGGTATGTTACTCTGACTGTTTTGTTCAGGGACTTTGGCAGTAAAATGTATGGTGGTAACACAACATTTTATTCTAGCAACTTTCCAAGATTATACAAGCAATGTTTAATGTGTCCCTGGTTTTGGGCTTTTGACCCCCAAATACATTTTGGCTTTTTCCAGTTTTCTTGTGCTGTGAAGTTGAGATGCAGTTGAGTATTGAGTAGATTTTACAAGGAGCTGAGAGCTGCAGGGGAACAGAAGTTTAGTGTTTTGCCTTGTTAATACTATAGCACAACAGGTTGCGTACTTGCTTTTGATGCAGAAGGCTGTGGGTTCTACTCCCACAAGGGGTGGATGCTGCCGTACTGAGAATGTTCTCCTTGGTGAAGATACTAACTATGAGTCTGTTATCAGTTTGCCATCCATTTCCTCTTGCAATATTACTAGCTTATCATATTTTAATGTAATATAGGCAATTTATTCCTGAGGTGCAACAGACACTTTATTTTTCGATGAAACCATGAAATATAAAGGTGATTGCTAGCAGCAACCTCTTCATTAGTTACAGATTTCTTTAATGTGGAATTATTTAGATGACTTTTACTTCAGAGATTGTGCATATTTACTGATAATGGACTGTAGAATTGTGCATATTTACTGATAAAGGTGGACTGTAGAATTGTGCATATTTACTGATAATGGTGGACTGTAGAATTGTGCATATTTACTAATAATGGTGGACTGTAGAATTGTGTATATTTACTAATAATGGTGGACTGTGGAAGTCTGAGTAGACTTTTTTATGATAAATGTTCTCAACTGGGCAGTTTTGCCATTATGGGTGCATACGTTTTGTTTCATTGCTTACTGGAAAAATGTTCAAAACAAATTTAAAACACCCTCTAACAACTGTACTGTATTGTACAAGGAATATAATTTTAGTACAATGAGGAAGGTTTATCAAAGAGCACATGTATGTTTCATATGCAAGGGGCCTATGATTTGAAACAGCCCAAAATTAATCTTTGTCTGCCACTGGCAAAATGTATTTTCTTTGAATGTGGGTTTCAATGCTGTTTCAATGAATGTGAGTTTCAAGGGCAGAGAAGTTTTAATGCTAAGTTTTCATTGTGAGACTGCATTGCTTTGTTTAGCAGATGACTTAGTGTTTGTGCTGTAAAATACAAAATAAAACTTTCAAATGAAGTCCAACTCATCATAGAAGTAAAGCAGTATGCACATTAGTGTTTATGGTAAATGGAGTGAAATAGCCAAGTAATGATTCATTGGAATGGCTGCAGAGGCTCCATTCAACCATGATTTTGTCAGGGCCAGGGGGGAAGGGCAGCAAACTCAGACAGGCCCAGCTGAACTATACCTCCCAACTGTCCAGATTTTCAAAGAATGAATAGATTTTTGCTTCTTATTTTTGGTTTGTTCTTCATAAAATTTGTAGTTTTCTGGCAAATCATTTAGGAATTAAGTCACTAAATAATGATACACTGAGTTTCAGACTTCAAAACCTTCAGAAAAATGTATGTTAAAGTAAGAGCTGTTCTATCAACTGTCTCAATTTATACAAGAGCAATTTTTAGTACTGTTTATATGTGCCCCCAATATATTTGGCTTTGTTCAGATTTACTGCATTAACAGGTTGAGAGGTACATGCAAATAAATTGCTTTATAGAATTAGGCATAGCCAACCTCTCAACTGTCCCCGATTTTTGGCTCAAAATGTTGCTCTTCCCCCTAATAATCCCTCCACAAAATAGCAATTTTGGAAGAAAACATGGAGGGTTTACAATTAAGAAATAACTGTAATAATCAAAGTTATAGATTACTTAGTTGAAATGCATGTAGATTCTTTTATTTTGTCAGCTGCTCAAGGTAGCAGTACTAATATTAAAGTGTCCCTTCCTTGGCAGGTTCCCAGCTGTATTGTGTGTCTATTTTATATTTTTGCATCACATTTTTGTCCATTTTTCATAAAATTGTGTGTTTTGGCAAATTAGTGACAATCACTAAAGACTGAAGTTAGAAAATGACAGACATTTGAGTTTCAGATTTTATACCCTTCAGAAAATTCATACTAATGCAAGACCTATTCTATTATCTTTCTAAGTTTATTAGAGCAGTATTTAAAAATTGGCCTTATTTTTGGGCCTTTGTCCCACTTCTGTGTATGGCTTTGTCCAGATTTCTTGCTCTTGAGGTTGAGAGGTATGACAAATGTGTCAGGGCCATCACAGTCAGCCAGAGACATTTCAAATTGTGACATACTTGTTGCACCCCACTCCCCCATGTAGTGACTCTGGATGTGTCCAAGCAAGGCAAGGAGTAGTTGTGTCTACCTTGGATGGGGAGGACACACTGCATAAGTACTACAGTGGCTTTTCATCTGTCCTTGATTTTGCAGAATGGTCTGGTTTCTGTCATATTTTTGTACTGTTGATTTATGCTTATTACTCAGATTTATGCTTATTACTCAAAGTGCCTGTTGCTCTGTGTTTAAGTAGCAATGCTTTAATGACCATAAGGTAAGCTTATCTGAGATCGTAAGATGCAAGTAAGCTTTAATAAGCATACAGTTAAAGAATTGCCAACATTGAAAGCCTTTCTGTTGTTGCCATGCAGAGAATACTTGACTAGATAATGTATAAGCCTTGGGTATTAAAGGACAGGATTCCATTATTTTAAAAAGCTCATTACACTTGTTGGAGACTTCCAGTCATCTCTACAGACTTTACCCGTAAACTAAACAGAATGCCAATCATGTGTGGTCCATAACCTGTACAGTAATCCTTTAAGCAATGTATCTTGAGCTTGTTTCTTGTTTGCTTTTCATTTTTTACTTTTATCATGTTTTCCCCATGAAACAAGTTGTCAGGCAGCAGGTCTTTTTTGGATAAGAAACATTTTTACAAGTGGGGTCATCACAGAGATTTCTACTTTCAGCATGTTACTTGGTACTTTAATAAAGCTAAATATGTTATAATTAGAACTACAGTGCAAGGAGAAGTGGTTTGAGTTGAGTGCTTCTGGTTTTTCTTGTACTTGATTTTGACTGGCATTCCAGTAATGTATTTAAAAAGTAATTTATTTTTTCATGCCTCACAACCTTTTGTTTCCATCTAGATATTAAGTAAGCTGTCATGCAGCCAATGCATTGAAATATTTTTATTCTTCTACACTTATTTTTGTCTTGATTGGACTTTCATAATGATGGTTTGCCACCCAGG
The DNA here is from genome assembly GCF_019279795.1 of Protopterus annectens. Lineage (NCBI taxonomy): Eukaryota > Metazoa > Chordata > Ceratodontiformes > Protopteridae > Protopterus > Protopterus annectens. The sequence goes on from NC_056743.1 coordinate 1,757,833,046, forward strand.
GCAGCGTATTTAATTAAAGTTAGTTTTTGTGGTTTTGTGCATAGCTCCTCCCCTTTCTAGTTGACCATACCCCTTCCCCTTGACCCCACCCATTCAGCTGTCTCCTGCAGCCCCCCTGTGATTTGACATCACCAGCCGCCACTGGATGGGTGGAACACAAAACTGATTGAAAATAGGTATGTTCCTCCAAAAATAGGGAAAGTTGAGAGGTCTGCATTGACTGCTATTGCCTAGCCACAAGAGCATTTGTGGTACAGTTACTTTGCTTGCTTTCTCTTGAGTAAGAAGGAACTGATTTGTTTGTGTAAGGTGAATGGTTTATTCTCTTTTACAGTTGGACTGCCCTCTAATGTCCATGGTGTGAAATCGCAACCACATGCCCTAGGGGATGTCATCTGACTCTCAAAAATAATCTACCTGAAGGCTCATCTAACTCTGGCTTACTGTCAAAGTAAATGGATATTTTTCTGTAATAATAATTCTGTTATTCACTTAGCTATTATTTTAGTTAGTATGTCATGCAAATGCAACTGTACTTTCATCTCCATTGCATTTCTTCTGCAAGAATGCAATCTGCTGTATGGAAATCACTGTGTAAATATGGCATGGTGTCCCTTAGTTATTCTGCTGCATTCTTCTTCAGAAAAGAGATTTAGAGAGAAGATTTTGTCTTGAGCCCATTTTCAGCATTGACTAATATTTTATATATATATATATATATATATATATTTATGAACAATGTGTATTATTATGTCACATGACCCAGAAATGTGCATGTTTTAGAGTGTAATTTTGAAAACTGAGCCTTATAGGTTAATGATTCAGATTTTATTTATTTGACATTAGTTTATCGGGAAAATATTCCACTTTCAGCGGAGGCCTGGGGAAAAATGATCCACATTGACATAATATAGTTACAGTTAGATAAAGTAATTGCAAAGCCTAATACAGAAGAATGACGTATTCACCAAGTAAAACTTCAGCTTCTGCTCATACAGTGTGAGCTTCCACAGATACACATAGACTGTTGGCATGAAAGCTGTACCTTCTTTTTTTTGTTTAGCCACATTCCAACATGAACATGGTTTGTGTTGACTGGGCAGGCACAGATCCTGTATCATGGTTGAAGGTAGATCAACCAACAAGACCACATTTTGCAGTGTGGGGCACCACTTTGATGCAGTTAGTTTGGTCTTATTTTTCCTGAGTCCAAAACTTGAGTTATGAAATTCCCTCTTAGGCAGAGGTATTGCTCTTGAATCTTTTTTAGAGCAGCTAGCTTACTGTCGTTTATTATCTGGATAATCTCACCTTTTATCTAAACTATGCCATTTCTTGGAAATAAAACCATGGAGTCTCTAGGTCACTGCATGCATCTTTGGTTTGCAAGCCATGTTAAGTGGCCCATGAGATCTGCCATGTAAATGGGCACGGGATGGCAGGAAGGAATTTTCTGTGTATTCTGCCTAAACCTTCACCTATTTATTTGCTTGCTTGATTTATAGTTACAATCAGGTCTGTGAACTTTTTTTCACTTGTACCCTGCAGAGGGATCATACTCTGCATATCTCAATACATAGCTGTTCTAGTGTTCTTCCACTGAGCAGAATTGCTGCAGCCTGTAGTTCCTGAGGCTAGCATACTAAACTCTTTCTCAGTCCTGGCTTAAAGAACTGAAGTGCATCTCACTGCCGACTTGCTGACTCCAGTACATTATTCTTATAAATAGCTGTGAACAGAGGATATTTAGTTATTGTTCTAAAACATTTTGTAGGTGACACTGGTATCCATTGTTCTGTGCCACTGCAGTCTGTGGCCATATATATAACTGCTGCTTGATTTTTATCTAATATGCTGATAAGCATTATCACTTGCAGCGGCACACTGACTGCTTTGAGGCTACCTATAAGCTACCCATAAATGCAGCACTTGGGGGACATTAAAAGGTGCTATCACTTAAAGTTCTTATTAAAATCAGATTTGTTTTTGCCTGTTTCAGCTGTTTGCTCTGCTGAGAAGTTAAAAGGTTTTATAAGTTTGTCTGGTATTATGATCAACACCTCCTTTATTTCCACTCATCACTCCTCCTGTCATAAATTCCTTCTCTATTACTTTCAGAATCCCCCATCTTCCTACCATGGTCTGCATTGCCTCCTGCCATTGTAAGTGTGCCTTTATCATCACTGTCACTGGTGTCTCCTATTCTCCCATCATGTTCAAGTTCCTCTCACATCAGTGACAGTATCCCCTCCCTATCACTGCCAGCATTCTCTCCCATCTTTCCATCTTTATCAGTACCCCTTCCCCATCAGTGTCAGCACCCCCCCATCAGTATTACTATGTGCTCCTGTCACTGTTGTCATTCAGGGTTGTGTTATTATTCCCTTAATTCAAATATCTGGTGTTTTGATTAGACCCACACTTACTTTCTTCACTTCTTGGAAACCAAGAAAAAAAGCTTGAAGCTGTTAGATATCTCCTGGAAATCCTCCCAGTGTCATTACCCTAAAGTCAAAGTTGCCCTAAGTAAAGATACCTCTATCTTGCAGCGGTAATATGAATTACATAAGCATTCTGCTTAAAAGAATCTTACCCTAATACTTCTAAACAGAAAGAGTGTGCAGCTGTATCACCCTAAGACATGAAGGCCGGTCGCTGCAACAGTAAAGGTGGGACTTGCTGCTCTCTTTCATTATTCACAAACTTAAATACCTTGATTACTGTCTTCCATGGTAAGGGAATTCCTTGCTGCAAGTGAGAAATGCGAACTAATGTCTAGTGCTAATATCACTACCCCTAATGAAAATACCTAAGATCAACTTTTCAAAATGTGCTGTTATTTTTTTTTAACATTTAACCTCATGAATGAAGGATAAGCTTGCTGCAGAAGCAGGAAGAGAAGATG